>NC_080424.1:31584543-31854543 GCF_029873635.1 Malania oleifera
GAACCTTATACCAACTTGGATGCAGTACCTTTTACCGAGGAGCAATTAGAGCACCTATACAAATTGTTTCAATCTCCAAAATTGTCCTTAACCCCATCTTGTTCTTCGGTACAGAAGGGTAACCCTCTTGCTACTGCATTTTTAGTTGTTGTCCTAATTCTGTTCATTCTTGGATAATTGATTCCGGCGCAACTGATCATATGACTGGTTGCTCCAAATTGTTCTCATCCTATAGTCCGTGTGTAGGCAATAAAAAGGTCAAAATTGCAGATGATTCACCCTCGGTAATTGCCAAAATATGAACTATCAAACTCACTTCGTTGTTAACTCTCCATGATGTGCTCCACGTTCCAAATTTGTCTTACAATTTGTTGTTCATCAGTAAAATTACCACTGATCATCAATGTCAAATTAATTTTTACTCTTCTTATTGTGAGTTTTAGGAATTGACCACGGGGAGGATCATTGGCAGTGCTAAGGAAAAAGATGGACTCTATTATTTTGACGATGGACCTAACTTGAGTAGACAATGTCAAAGTACTTGCTCAAATTCTGTTTCTGTTTTCAAAGATAATGATATCATGTTATGGCCTTATAGGTTAGGCCATCCTAGTTATCAATATTTCGGAATAAAAATCCATCTTCTTTTCAGTGTGAGGTTTGTCAGTTTGCTAAACATCATCATGCATCCTTTTCCACCCAACCCTACAAACCAACTACACCATTTACTGTGATTCATAGTGATATCTGGGGCCCATCTAGAACATCTACGTATTCTTAAAAAAAATGGTTTGTGACTTTTATTGACGATCACACGAGATTAAGTTGGGGTTTTTTTATAAAGGAAAATTCTAAAGTGGAAAAAATTTTCAAAATATTTTACACTATGGTACAAACACAATTGCAAAAAAATATTCAAATATTGCGGAGTCATAATGGTTGAGAATATTTCAAAAACATTTTGGGCCAATTTTTCTTGAAAAAGGACTTGTTCATCAAAGCTCTTGTTTTGACACTCCGCAAAAGAATGGTTTGGCTGAAAGCAAAAACAAACACTTATTGGAAGTAGCTCGAGCATTGCTTTTTATCAATCAGATACCTAAATATCTTTGGGGTGACGCCGTTCTTACTACTACATATCTTATAAATAGAACGCCTAATAAGGTTTTAAGCTTTGAAACACCTTTTCAAGTTTTTCATAAGTTTTATCCAACAAATTGGCTATCTTCTTCTTTACCACTAAAGATATTTGGTTGTACCGTTCTTGTTCATATTCATAGTCATAATCGAGGAAAAATTGAACCCTGAGCCACAAAATGTGTGTTTGTTGTTTATGCTTCCACTCAAAAGGGGTACAAATGTTTTGAACCCATTTCCAAAAAAATGTTTGTTACCATGGATGTTACATTCTTTGAATTACATCCCTATTTTACGCCTCATCTTCAAGGGGGGATCCAAAACAAAGATTCGGCTGTGTTTCATGAATTTTTAGCAAACTGAAGACTCAAAAAATGATCCTTCTCCAACTTTGATTATTCAACCTGAAAACCCCTGCTTTTTTATTCCAGGAGAAATTGAGTCGAGTTTTCAAGATACTGAAAAGGAAGGTCTTCCTACAGTGACATATTATGGTGTTCATGATCCTATAATGACTAACGAAGGAGAAACAAAAAAAAACACCACAACGTTGGTACCATTTGACATTGTCTACTTGTGAAAAAGGACAACTCGAAAGAAAGGGTCTTCCAATCCTTTACACAGTCCAGAATCCGTAAACCCTCCAGGTAATGTCCTTACCAAGCCTTTACCTCATGTTCAGTCCATTTCATCTTCGAGTTCTGAGTCCTCTGGTTCTGAACCTGAGTCTGGTTCCAATCCCGATTTCGATGATTCAGAACTTCCCATTGCTGTCCAGAAGGGTGTGAGGTCTTGCACCCAACATCCATTGTCTAATTATGTGTCATATGAAAATCTCTCACCTGTTTTTCGTGCTTTTACCTCACAATTGTCTTGTATAGAGATTCCTAATACTATGCAGGATGCTCTTAAAATTTTTGAGTGGAAGGAGGCTGTCTTCGAGGAGATGAAAGCTCTCTAAAAAAATGGCATGTGGGAGTTAGTGATCTACCAAGAGAAAAGACAACTTTAGGGTGCAAATGGGTGTTTACAGTCAAGTATAAATCTGATGGCTCTTTAGAACGGCATAAAGCTCGATTGATCGCCAAGGGATTCACTCAGATCTATGGCACTGATTACTTGGAGACATTCGCCCCAATTGCAAAGCTAAACTTTGTAAGGGTTCTTTTGTCACTTGTAGCCAAATGTTTTAAAGGGCAAAGGCGTAAGGGGAGGTGTTTTACCCTCCGCGAGGCAAAGCTTAAGCCTTAAGGTGTTGAGGCGTAAGCATATTGTGACACTTTTTTTTTTAAATAATTAATAAATAAAATCAATTTATATATACTAAAAAAAGGTGAAAATTTTTAAAATAATAGAGAAAAATATATAAACATAATTTTTAAATATCATATTTAAGTTTTAACTAACATAAACATCATATATTAAAAAAATAAGCATGAGCCATAAGAAAAAGCCAAATTGAAAATGTCTCAAGATTCTAATTTCAAAGCCAGCTACAGCTAACAGTGGCAGAGAATACAAGTGGGTAAGAGGGTCGTGGAGAGAGGCGAGAGATTGTAGAGTGTCACTACAGAGAGACGACAGCTCCGAAGGGTTCGTCGAACGGAAAAAAATACGTCAGAAGGAGTCAATGGAGGCAGATTAGAGTTTGGAAGGGAACATCTACTTATTGGAGAGAGACAAGAAGCTTGGAGGAATCGTTGGAAGCAGCCGTTGAGTCATCGGAGAGAGAGGAGGTGCGGGAGGAATCTTCGGAGAGAGAGCAGAGGCTATTGTCGAGGAGAAGACTTGCTAGAGGCTTCGTCGAGGGAGCATAAATGAGGAAGCTTCGTGTGAGAGAGGTACGATAGGGCTTTCGATGCATTCTGGGTTTTGCCCTGTTTAATTTATGATATAAACCAAGAATCCTGAAAGGCGTACGCCTTGGCATTTGAGGTGTAAAATGGCGAGACTTTACACTTGAGGTGCATGCCTTCTCCCCTAAGGCGTACGCCTTTTAGGAATTACGCATTTCCACTACCGCCTTAGCGCGTTTTAGGCCCAAAACGTATAAAAGGCGCGTCTCAATAATGCCTTTTAAAACACTTCTTGTAGCTAATCGTGACTGGCCTCTGCAACAGTTGGACGTAAAAAATGCATTTCTTAATGGAGACCTGGAGGAAGAAGTGTACATGGATGCACCTCTAGGATTTGGTTAAAAGTTTGGCCCAAAGGTGTGTAAACTAAAGAAGTCCTTATATCGGTTAACACAGTCACCAAGAGCCTGGTTTTAGAAATTCACTTAGTTTGTTAAAAGTCAGGGGTATACTCAAGGGCAAGGTGATCATACGATGTTTATAAGACATTCACAGGATGGGAAGATAGCGATACTGATTGTGTATGTAGATGATATAATTCTTACTGGAGATGACGTACTTGAGATGAACCGATTGAAGACTTCCCTCTCATCAACATTTGAGATCAAGGACTTAAGATCTCTGAGGTATTTCCCTGGAATGGAGGTTGCTTGGTGGAAGAAAGGGATTGTTGTCTCCCAATGGAAGTATGTCGTTGACCTCCTTAAGGAGACCATGATGAGTGGTTGTAGGCCAGCAGACACTCCAATAGATCCCAAACAGAAACTTGGAGATGACAAGGAAGGTGATCCAGTGAATACAACTCGATATCAAAAGTTGGTGGGAAAACTAATTTACTTATCACATACACGACTCAATATTGCTTTTGCTGTGAGTTTGGTAAGCCAGTTTATGTATTCACCCTACGAGAAACATCTTGAAGCAGTTTATCGGATTCTCAGATACTTGAAAAGTACACCAGGCAAGGGTTTACTCTTCCAGAAGACCACACAGCAGAACATAGAGGCATACACTAATGCAGATTGGGCAGTCTCAGTTATTGACTAGAGATCCACGTCAGGATACTGTACTTATGTCTAGGAAAATATGGTCACATGGCAAAGCAAGAAACAAAATGTGGTTGCAAGGAGTAGTGCCGAAGCAGAATATAGGGCTATGGCTAATGGAGTTTGTGAGATGCTATGGCTGAAGAGAATTCTTGAAGAGCCGCGGATGCCGGTGAACATGCCAATGAAGTTGTATTGTGACAACAAAGCTACCATAAGTATTGCTCAAAATCCAGTACAACATGACCACACGAAGCATGTAGAGATTGACAGACACTTCAGAAAAGAGAAGATTGATAGTGGAGCTGTTTGCATGCCTTTTGTTCCTACTACTCAACAAATAGCCGATATCTTCACCAAAGGACTTTTCAGAACTAGCTTTGAGCTCTTTGTAAGCAAGTTGGGCATGATAGATATCTACGCTCCAACTTGAGGGGGGTGTCGGATTTATAGGGAATAAATTAGGAAATTCTATTTTTTAAAATCTGAACTTACTATTTCTGTTTCTAGTAGTTTCAGTTTCTTGTTTTCTAGCTTAGAGATCTGCTGATTTGATTTTCTGATTTTGTGGCCTTCCTAATTTGGTGGCCTTCAATAATAACAACAATGGTAAATTCATGACACAAGAAGGTTTTGAACTTTTTGAACAAAGATATTTAAGCTTGTCATTTTATTACAATGAAAATCACCTCATAATGCTCGCATGTGTGGGGAAGAATGGCTCTCTATTTTTATAAATGCTATAGAAACCTCCTGATATGAAATTTATGGGATCTCTTCCAAAAATGTAATGCACATACACAGAGGCTGGCACATCATCTTCTATACAAATATAAAGGGGATTGCCCCACTTTGATTTCCAATTTTTATTTTCCTAAAAATATCCCTATAAAAAAAAATATAATTTGAATAAAAGAAAACTAACAGCAATATAAAAAAAAAATATGAGTTAAATAACAGCAATATTAAAAAAAAACAATAATTATCATATAACCAATCTATAAGACCTCATATCTTACACATTAATATCCACAACCCATACTCTTTAAATATTTATATAGAAGGGATTCCTCCACTTCGGTCTCCACTTTTTATTTTCCTAAGATATCCCTATAAAAATATTAGTCAAGTAAATAAACTAATGGAAATGTAGAAAAATACTACATATTTTATTACTTATAAAAAGGTTTTTATTTACCTAAAATATCCCTATAGAAAAAATATAATATAAAGAAAACTAACAGCAATATAAGAGAATACTAAATATCATATAACTAATCTATAATGACTAATATCTTACACAATAATATCCCTAACTCATACTCTATAAATATTTATATAAAATGGATTCCTCCACTTTGGTCTCCACTTTTTGTTTTTATAAGATATCCCTATAAAATATTGGTTGTGTACATACATTAATAGAAATATAAGGAAATACTATCTATCCTATTACTAATCTGTGACTACTTATATTAAAATGTAAGTATCCATAACTAACTCATAACTAATTTGTAATTGCCTATAACTCTTTCTTTGGTTTATACTTCTGTAACATCTTAAAATATCACCGTCCACCAAATGCCATTGAAGAAAGAAATAGAAGAAAAATAAAAAAAATAAAGTAATTAATTTTATGAACGAATTAAATGAAGACATATTACATGTGCATTTATGGCTACATTAGCATATATAAAATACTAACATTATGGTGCATATAGTATTTTCAGAAGAACTAGCTCTAAGCACTTGTATTGAATTACACTGCCATGAAGTTCATAAATATTACAATGGTGCATACATTTTGTTTCAAGAAGAACCAGCTCTGAGCTCCAATATTGAACACAACACTGCCATGTTTATAAATATTACAATACGTTCTAATTTCTATAATCAAAATATGCACCAGTATATACAAGGGATGTAAAAATATAACATTTGTTCAATCCTCTGAGAAGCGAAATTATGGTACCTTTTGTTTATTAAGCCAACTATTTCTCTTCTTCAATTGCAACACTTCATGCTCCAACTGGTTGGTATAAGCCTATAATCACCAATCAAAAAGAAAAGATTTGAGATTAAACTTGTAGTGTTTCATTGATATGTAAATTGTTCTGCTAGCTTAAGGAGTCTTAATAAAAGAAAGGTTGATGATCTTACTTCTATGTTGAGTGTTGGATTTTTTTGTCCTTGTTGTAATATGTGGCTCATATGATTGAGTGGAAGGCATGTACAAAGAGAAAATATAAAGAAAACAGGAATGCTGACTTGCAGGAGGAAACTGTCGACGGTTTCCCTGTAACCGTCGAAGGCTTAGTTCAGATTCAGTGAAATAGTCAACAAATCTAAACCTATTACATCGACTATTTGCTCTCAATATTAAGTTGTTATGGTATCTCTGCAAACCGTCGACGGTTTTGCTCTCGATATTAAACCATCAACGGTATCTCTGCGAACCGTCAACGGTTTGGCTCGGTTGCTCAGCATTTGTTTTTAAATTTTGAATTGGGACGTTGGACGGGTTGGGTTTTGGAGGGAAAGCCTCCAGGAAACTTATAAATACATGTTGTACTATGTAACAAAGTGTCTTTGGACACAAGATAGTGAAAATCACATTGCCAATTGCTCTCGTGGATGTAGGCATTGCCAAACCACGTAATTCTCTGTGTCATTGTTATTGCTTTCATTATAATATGCGTGATTGTTGTTTTGTATAATTCATTGTTGGTTGCTGCGTTTGTAAGATCATTTTATTCCACTGTGCATTCAATTTTCACAATAAATTGGTATTAGAGCATTGTTGTAATGGCTTCTAAAACTTCTTCTGCAAACTTTGATGTTGTTAAGTTCGATGGAATGAGAAACTTCGGTTTATGGAAGGGAAGGTTTAAGGATCTGTTAGTGCAGCAAGGTATGGTGAAGGCATTATATGGAGTTCAACCGGAAAGCATGGATGAAACAAGTTGGAATGAATTGGAAGCGAAGGCAGTGGCGACTATCAGACTTTGTTTGGCCAATGACGTGTTGTATCACGTCATGAATGAGGAATCTCCTGCAGCTGTTTGGAAGAAACTTGAAAGTCGGTATATGTCTAAGTTTCTAACAAACAAATTATATCTTAAGCATAAGTTGTATTGGCTTAATATGGCAAAAGGTTCGGATTTTAACCAACACTTCAATGCATTCAATCAGATTGTAAGAGATTTGATGCATGTTGATGTGAAGTTCGAGGAGGAAGATAAGGTGCTGATGCTATTGAATCCCCTACCTGCGTCTCACACGTATGAGAACTTGGTTACTACTCTAACATGGGGCAAAGAAACCCTGAATTTGGAAGAGATAACAAGCGCACTACTGGGTTTTCATCAAAGAAAGAAGGCCAGCAATGAAATTTCACATGGTGAAGGGCTTGTGGTAAAGGGTAACCAGGAACGTGGGAGAAGCAAATTCCAGAATAGATCAAGTGGTAATAAGTCTCAGTCGCAGTCCAAGAAGACGAAGGATATTCGATGTTTTAGGTACGGAAAAAAGGGGCACATAAAATCGGAGTGTCCGTAAAGGAAGAAGGGGAATGCTGAAAATCAAGAGGGCTTTTCAAAATTAACAAATATAGTAGAAGAAGGAAACTTAGAAAGCAGTGATGGTGAAATGCTTTCAGTTTCATCGTGGTTAGATCGCCTCACGGATTCTTGGATCCTAGATTCGACGTGTTCTTATCACATAACGCCAAATAAAGAATGGTTCAGCACCTATAGGTCAGTTAATTTTGGTTCCGTTCTAATGGGAAATGATGTTGCATGAAAAATAATTGGAATATAAACATCAGAATTAAAATGTATGAAGGTGTTGTAAGAACATTATGTGATGTAAGACACATACCGGATCTATGGAAGAATTTGATTTCATTGGGCACTTTGGATTGTAACAGTCTTAGTTACAAGTCAGAAAGTGGAGTTATGAAGGTGTGTAAAAGCATTCTAACGGTGATGAAAGGGCAAAAGTTAGTAGGAAATATCTATGCACTTCTAGGCACTACAGTTGTAGGTGGAGCTACAGCCGTAGATTCTGAGTTAGATGACACTGTTTTGTGGCATATGCGGTTAGCGCATATGGGTGAGCATGGGATGAAGGAACTTCATAAGAGGAATCTTTTGAAGGGTATTAAAACATGCAGGCTGAATTTATGAAAGTTTTGTGTACTTGGGAAGCAGAATAGGGTGCAGTTCAAACTAGCCACTCACAAGATGGAAGGTATCCTTGACTACATTCATTTAGATGTTTGGGGGCCGCTGAGAGTAGCATCACGGGGTAGACATATGTACTTTGTGAGTTTTATTGATGATTACTCACAGAAGTTCTAGGTGTACTTCTTGAGGCACAAGTCAGAGACGTTTGCAGGTTTAAGTTGTGGAAAGTTGAGGTAGAAAACCAGATTGGGAGGAGAATTATATGCCTCAGGTTAGATAATGGGACTGAGTATGCTGATTCGAGGTTCATAGAGTTCTGTGAGCAGCATGGCATAAGGAGACATTTCACAATTCGTCGGACATCACAACAAAATGGTGTGGCTGAAAGGATGAACTGAACTATGGCTGAGAGAGCTCGGTGTCTCAGGTTGATTGTAGGGCTAGCGAAGAACTTCTGGGCTGAGGCAATTAGTATAGCATGTTTCTTGGTAAATCGATTGCCAAGGGCATCACTAGAGGGGAAAGTTACTGAGGAGGTATGGACAGGTAATGTAGTAGACTACTCCAGTTTGAGGGTATTCGGTTGTCCAGCTTATGTGCACTTTTCTAGTGAGGAGAGATCAAAGCCTGATGCAAAGTCTATACGCTGCATTTTTTGGGGGTATTAGAAAGGTGTAAAAGGGTTCAAGTTGTGGGATCCAATGGCAAACAAGGTGGTGATCAGTAGAGAAGTGATTTTCAATGAGAAAGCCACGGTGAAGCGTACTCAGGAGCAAGATGAAGAGAAACAGAAGCCAGAAAAGTGGAGCAGAGATGAGCATGTTGTGCAGATGGAGTTAGAAACTTAGGGCAATGATGACAGTATTTAGAATGCAGGGAGTTCTAGCTCGGGAAACCAATAGGGTGACAATATTGCTACACACAGACCCAGACGCACTATTAAGCCATCGCTCAGGTATGGATTTGATGATCTGGTGTCTTATGCTCTCATTACTAGCTGCAAGGATCCAACTACTTTTCAAGAGACGGGTTCTATGGTGGAGGAAATAAAGTCATTGCATAAGAACCAGACGTGGGATTTGGTGGGACTTCCAGAAGGGAAAAGGGCGATAGGTTGCAAGTGGGTGTATAGGAAGAAGGAAGCAATTTCAGAAAAGGAAGAAGAGAAGCTCAAAGCACGGTTAGTAGCAAAGGGTTACTCACAAAAGAAAGGGGTTGATTATGATGAAATCTTCTCCTTTGTGGTGAAGCACATTTCCATCAGGATAGTTTTGGGATTAGTGGTGCATCATGATATGCAATTGGAGCAAATGGATGTAAAAACAGAGTTTCTCCATGGTGATTTAGAGGAGCAGATTTATATGGTACAGCCAAAAGGGTTCAGTCAACCCGGATAGGAGCATTTGGTTTGTAAACTGAAGAAGTCACTTTACGGGCTGAAACAGTCTCCAAGAAAATGGTACAAACTTTTTTACTCCTATATGATCCGGATAGGCTATAGGAGGTGTGAGTATGATTGTTGCGCGTATGTAAAGAATCTTGATGATGGTTCTCTCATTTTCTTGTTGCTTTATGTTGATGACATGCTAATTGTTGCGAAAGATATAACTGAGGTAAATCAGTTGAAGACTGTTGAATGAAGAGTTCAATATGAAAGATCTTGGTGCAGCTAAGAAGATACTCGGGATGGAAATTCGCAGGGACAGAACTACAGGGAGATTGTGGTTATCTCAAGGCGATTATGTGGAAAAGGTGTTGGAGAGGTTTAGCATGGCTGATGCAAAACCAATAAGTACACCATTAGCGAATCACTTTAAATTGTCTACCGCTCAATGCACAAGGATGGATGATGATATCCGTGACATGTTAAAGGTCCCCTATGCTAGTGAAGTGGGATGTTTAATGCATACAATGGTATGTACAAGGCCGAACATGGCACAAGTTGGCAGTGTGGTAAGTAAGTTCCTTTCAAATCCAGGTAGACAACATTGGGATGTCGTCAAATGGATTTTCAAATACTTAAAAGGTACTTCTCACTATGGCATCATGTTCGGCAAGCAATAGAGAAATTCGTCAGTTGTGGGTTATGTTGATGCAGATTATGCAGGGGATCTAGATGACAGGAGGTCTACAACAGGGTATGTGTTCACCCGTGTGGGAGGACCCATTTGTTGGAGGTCCATGGTACAATCTCTGGTCGCATTATCAACAACTGAGTCGGAGTATATGGCTGCCAAGAAAGCATTGTGGCTTATTGGTTTAGTCAAGGAGCTAGGCATATAGCAAGGTGGAGTTGAGTTGCATTGTGATAGTCAGAGTGTCATCTATTTGGTGAAGAACCAAGTGTATCATGCAAGAACCAAACATATAGATGTGACGTTCCACAAGAGCCGGGAGTTGGTTTCTTCAGGTGAACTTGTGCTTGAAAAAATTCACACTTCTGAGAACGTAGCAAATATTTTGACAAAGTCGGTTACCACAAATAAGTTCAAGCATTGCTTGAACTTGCTAAATGTCTCCAGTTATTAGATGGGAGACGATCCCAACCTAATGTCCCAAGGTCAAGGTGGAGCAGCGGATTTATATTTTCAATTTTCTCCTAAGGGGAGTATATTCGCTAAGGTGGAGATTGTTGTAATATGTGGCTCATATGATTGAGTGGGAGGCATGAACAAAGAGAAAACATGAAGAAAACAAGAATGCTGACTTGTAGGAGGAAACCGTCGACGATTTCCTTGTAACCATCGACAGTTTGGTCCAGATTCAGTGAAATAGTCAACGGTTTTGAACCTGTTACATCGATTGTTTGCTCTCAGTATTAAACCATTGACGGTATCTCTACAAACCGTCGACGGTTTGGCTCAATTACTCAGCGTTTGTTTTCAAATTTTGAATTGGGACGTTGGATAGGTTGGGTTTTGGAGAGAAAGCCCTCGGGAAACATATGTTGTACTACGTAACAAAGTGTCTTTGGACACAAGATAGTGAAAATCACATTGTTGATTGCTCCCGTGGATGTAGGCATTGCCGAGCCACGTAATCCTTTGTGTCATTGTTATTGCTTTCATTATAATCTGCGTGATTGTTGTTCTGTATATTTCACTATTGGTTGCTGCATTTGTAAGATCGTTTTATTCCGTTGTGCATTAGGGAGGGGGGGGGGGGAGGTGCTCAGGTCTAGTTAGGGGATTCTTCGGGTTTTTTTATTCTAAATCTTTTCTTATTCATCTTTTCAAACTTGCAATCCCTAGTCCTTTTCCTTTTTATCATGTCATTTGAAGGCTAAGGTTCCTTTAAGGTTCAGAATTTCATTTGAACCCTAACTCTGAACAAAATTAATACAAATGATTGTTACAGATAAAGAGGACCTATAAGGCTCTCAACCTAAATATATATATATATATATGAACACCTTTTTCATTATCGCAAAGTGGTGAGACAGCTTTGGAATGCCCTTTTCACCTGTTTTAAAGAAGCATGGGTGGATCCACAGAAAGTGTATGAGTTTTACCAGTGAGATACAAGGTTTTTTCTAGGAATAGAATTGCAAAATGTGCATGAGTTCTACCGGTGAGGTATCGGGGTTTAGGTAGGAGTAGAAGAGGAAGGGCTTTTTGGGTTTATGCAGTTGTCTTTTGGATTATGTGGCTCCAGAGGAACATGAGGATATTCAAAGCTCAGTCACATTCTTCTTTGTTGTGGAATACAGTTAAATTTGTTGCTTCTTTTTGGATATATCATTTGGAGTTTTTGGGGGGATATTGTTGTCTAATCTTCAAAGTGATTGGAGGGCAGCATTATTGTGATTAGTTATTTCACGGAGCACTAGTGAATTGACATATATATATATATATATATATATATATATGTGTGTGTGTGTGTGTGTGTGTGTGTGTGTGTGTGTGTGTGTGTTGGGGGCAGTTACCCCTACTGAGACGTTGAAAAAATAGAGGCTTTTAAAAGAAATTCAAAATTTGTCCCCACTAAAGTATATATTTATGCTCCCACCTTAAGATTCCAATAAAGAAAATGAAGGTATTTATGTAAATTATTAAATGTTTATAAACAAAAAATTTTAAAATTTTTATCTTATTTAAAAAAATTTAGGTTTGTCTCTACTCTTCAATGTCCTGTTAGCCCTCTCTTGTGTAATTTTATTATTCACCTACTTTTCTCATAAGAAATGTTTTCTTTTTATACTAGTATTCAGATGATATTCTAGAAAATATTTTCTTTCCATATCCTTTTGACAAAAGTATGCTAGAAATAGTTTATAATTATATTAAATGTGACAGCGTGCTGTATTTCTTTAAGGGGTATAAAAAGTATTTATGTATGTGTCATGTATTACATTGGCATGTTGAATCTATCTTGAATCCTTCACTAACTCCTCATCCTGATTCAGAGTAAAAATTCTCTCCTCATTCACTTGTTGACATAGGCTTTTAAATTGAAATTATGTAAATCTTGGTATTTTTTTTGTGGTATTTTTTTAATATTATTTATCTTATATATTTTATAGTTGCATTGATTTGGATACTGATTGTAACAATCTATATGTATGTATGTATGTATGTATACATATGTATTGCCTCATTGAACAAAGCTTCTAGGTCTACAACTTTCGTAGAGGATGTCTTTTCTTCGTCCACTATACTTTTGTTTAGTTATGAATGGATTTTTTTGTTATCTAAAAAGAAACTCTAGTAGCATTGTATATACAGATATGGAGTGAAGTCCCCAACTAACTCAATCCAGTCAGATAGTTCATCATTTTCTATTAAACTCATATAGACTAAAGAATTTTGGGTACACTACTTAGTTGGTGTTTCGAGCTAGCCACATGAGAAGTGGCCCACACCCTATCAAAGGGTGTTTGGCTTGACCTTTTTTCTTACAAAGTATGTCTTAGATGGGAGCCTATACATTTATTTAAGAACATGAGGCAAACTAAGAGAGAGAGAGAGAGAGAGAGAGAGAGAGAGAGAGGAAGAGGTATCATCTTCCACACAAGGAGGATTTTTCAACAAAAGGATTTCTTGGGTCAATGATTAAGGCACATGGGTTGTTCTACTCCATTATTCTCTACAAGGGTGTTTAGTTCTTCCAACATTGAGATTGCTCTCCATGAAAGTGGGTAATCAGTTTCTTTTTGGAAGAATGGACTTGTTGTGGCATACCACATAAGATACCCCCAACCCCCCGCCCCCTTTTAAAATTGGGAGGAAGTCTCAAAAAGAGGGTTTGAACCATGGACCTCTCCAAAGGGGGACAAGACTTGAACTACTGCACCAAACCCCAAGTTCATCAATTTTGTAAAATACTACTTTGAATATTTCTTGTAGTGTGTTTTCTTGAAGTTTTGTTGTCATGTACTCTCCATTTACACTGATTAGTTTAGTTTATTCACATGTTAGCACTACATAGTCTCTCCTCTTAGAAGGGATTTCTACGTAAATGTTGATGTCCTAAGTTTCATATTTATTTTATTTTGCTATTTCTATTGTTTTATTTTTTTTTAATTATTTATTGGGCTCATGATTATTATCCATAACTTGCTTGGATGGGCAAGGAAACACTTTCCAACAAGTGGTATCAAAGCAACATTTGGTGCTGACTAGTTATTTGATAAAATTTTCAAGTGAGCTATAGAGACGAATACAATTAGGATGTTGAGCGTCAATTGTATGAATTTGAGAACATGGAAAAGCAAGACGTTAGACTTGCTTTATTGAAAGGATGAAATCCCAAAGAGGGTGATGATACCAAGTCTAAATATGTGTCCAATGAGAAGTGGAAGCTCAACAATCAATAATGCACTGGTTTCATTCAACAATAGTAGATGATAATGTTTATCACCAAGTGGAGAATGATGGATGTAGAGCAAGTTGGACCATGTGTAGATTGTTCTTGGAGGCTAATTTAGAAGACCTGGATTAAGAAATTAGTGGGTTCTCAATACATTCAAGAATAATTAATTAAGATTATGTTTACGTGGAGGCTTGTTGTCAATATGTCTATTGGGTATTTTATTTACTCATTGAGGAGATTTATTTAGTCATTTTTTTATTTATTTTATTTATTTTTAATTTCGTAGGTTGTATTGTTGTAAGGATTTTTTTAGTAATTTGCAATATGGAAGCTAACGTGAGTTTTCCCTATCATATTCTTAGGAAACCCTTAGGCCCCATTAGGAAATTGGAAACCAATAAGGAAAAGAAAATATGAAGAAATTCACTTTTTCATGCTTGATTATCAAGGATAGTGAGAAAGAAAATAAAAACATACCAAATCAATGAAAAAAAATTTGATTTTGCACATCATTAGCATTTAATTTTTCATATTATTCGTATTAGAACAAATTTTCATTTTTAGTATTTGATATAAGAGAAAATACATAGGAAAATGAATTTCCTTCCTTTCTTTCTTTTCTCTACCCCAAAAAAAAAAATCCTCAATCTGAATTGACCCTTAGTGTCAAGGGTCCTTGACATCACGGGCACCATGATTTCATGAGCCTATGTGGCAAAAGCAGAGATGGGAACACAGTATGGATCCACCCGTATCCTCGCATCTTGCGCGACATGGGCTGCAATGATCATTGATTCGTGCTATAACATCACTCTATATTCTTATCCTCCGTGTTCTCTATCTCCTTTCTTTTCTCTTCGATGCTACATCATTTGGTATAAGAGCAACATCATTCCACCAACTCTTCTTCCATTGCAGTCCTCCGTATCCAATGCTCTGGCCTCATTCTATCTTTCTTGTCCTTGGGTTCTTTCCTTTGAACCAACTGCAACCTTCCTCCACTCAAACATCAACACAGTCTCCCTTCTTCCCTTCCCACAAACCTTTCTTCCTAATCCCTCTCTTAAATATCATTTGTCATTCCCTTTTGTCTCCACAGTCAGTGCAGAATTCATAAAAAAAAAAATTGTCTCACAGTAACCACTCCAATTTTCACGAGACAACTAGCACCATCAAATAGTAATGGAATCTAAGAAAGCGCCAAGTGCCTTGCGCATCAACTTCTATGAGTAGAGCTGCAAACCAGAGATTTTCCCTTTTTTTTATTAATTGAAAGCTGACAATCAATCTTCTAGACTACACAATAAGATGTAACTCATTTTTTATTCCCCATCCCTTCATATCCTTATCACAATTTGAACAAGAGATCTCCAACATGAAAATTTCTAAGCTTTAATTTATGGAGGTTGCAAACCCCTTTCCATATTTATCCATTTGTATCGTCTTATCAACCACTTCTTCATTTAAATAACCCAATCCTTTTTTTTTTCTATTTGCAAGCACAATTAAACAAAAAACAGCCTTTGCATCAAACAACTCATTCTTTCATTGAGCATGCCAAGTTCAACCTCATTAAATCAAGAAATTATTAGATTAGGCCTCCCAAACACATCATGTTTTAAACAACCAATCATATGTGTGGATTTTGAATGATTTTGATTGATTTTAAAAAGTTCGGCATAAATGATAATTTTTAATTCAAAATCAATCAAGATTCACGGATATGATTGGTTGTCTAAAACATGGTGTGGTTAGTTGATCTAACCTAATAATTTCTCCATTAAATACAACCATATCAACTCACTCTTGCCATGTCATCAGCCACATCATAAAAAATGTGATCAAGCCTGCCATATCAGCATATTACACCATATTATACACAACCCTTAATTCGAATTGCCTGCCTAATATCTAGGTTCCAATTTCACTTTTGTTACCTTTCTAACAAAATATTTTGAAATTTCAATAATATTTCAAAAAATTTTATTCACTTTCTCTGAAACCTTCATCCATTTCTTTATAAGAGCTCTTCTCTACTCTTAGATCATTCAAAAAATGAAAAAACAAAGGAAGTCAAAATAAAATATAGCTGCAAAGAAAAAAGAAATTCCAACATGGTGACAAATTATTGGAAGAAGGGAAGTCATGTCATTTGCTTATGTGTGGAGAAAATATTTGCAAAATTGCCATTCTTAGAAAACACCTTGTGAATGTCATTTCCAGAAATCATGTCACTTGTATGCAGCTTCATCCCAAACCTCACACATAACAGTAATTTACATGTGTGTGAAAGGTATTGAGTTTGTGTCCAAATGGGTGACTATTTTGATCATGTTTGTTATGATATTATACCCATGAATGTTGGCAATGTGTTCCCCAATTCTTCTTGAGTGGATGATTTGAGTGTGACTCGAGGGCATGAGAATATATATGTTATTTCACTATATGGTAAGAAGATTATTTTGAAGCTTGAAAAAGAAAATCTAGCAATATTGATCATTTTAAAGTTACATAACTTAAAGACACTACAAACAAGGAAATGCATGTGCTTGAAGATGTCCAAAATATTCAAAGCATCCCTATTATTGAGTTCATCATTCCTAATGTGTTCTTATTGATGCCGGTTCTCAATTCAACTCTTTCCTTTCTTTGGCGCTCCAAAAGGAACATAGCACCAACTTTCAAGTCCTGTTTTTTATTTTACATGTCAAAATTTGAGGCCAAATTTTTCCAACAGCCAGAGATTTGATGTAGAACAAGAAGCTAGACCATGGGTAGGTCCTTGTTGAAGGTTGATTCAGAAGAATTGGATTAAGGAGTAACTCAATCCTTAGCCCAATAGATTTATAAGTAATTAATTAAGATTAGGTTTATCTATGGGATCATTTCCATTTTTGTGCCTTAGGGGGTTTTTTGTTTAATTAGTACAGGGATTTATTTGTAATTTTATTTATTCTAGATTTTCTATATATCAACGCATTATATTGTTGTAGGGAGTTTTTATAGTGAATTTGAAATCTAGAAGTTACTGTGAGGGTTTTCTTTTCTTTTTGGATAAAACCAAGAAAATTTCATTAATTGGAAAAGAATTAACACAAGGGAGAATGAGACATCTCCCGAAAAGATCTAGAAGAAACTAGGAAAAAAGACAACTAAAAATGACAAAAAGAGAATAGATCTACAAGCCAGCATGGTCCTCCAATCTCTTTGTAACTCCTAGTGCTATGATGAACCAGCCCTATATGAATACATAGGCCAGCCCCATATGACTGCTTCACAATAAATCTCTCATTCAAGATCCCATTCAATAAAGGAGTACTTGTTTTCCCATGCCTTGGTTTAACATATATATGCTACACAATACATCATTAGTGCTTATGCTCCTCAAGTTGGCTTAGCAGAAAATCTTAAGAGACAATTTTGGGAAGATATGGATAGTATTATACAAGACATACCAGGGACTGAGAAAATATTTATAGGAGGAGATCTGAATGGACACGTTGGAAGGGATAATAAAAATTATGAAAGGATACATAGAGGATATGGATATGAAGACAAAAATGAGCCTGGGGAGATGATCTTACTTTGCTATGTCATATGATTTTAGTATAATGAATACTTGCTTTAAGAACAGAGAAGAACACTTAATAGCCTTTAAAAGTGGACAAAATAGAAGTCAAATAGATTTTTTTTTAACTAGGAGGGTAGATCGTTTATCATGCAAGGATTGTAAAGTTATTCCGAATGAAAGTCTAACCACACAACTTAGAGTCTTAGTGTTAGATATATGTATTAAAAAATGGAAGAAAAAACTAGTGTAAGAGAACTGGATGGTGGAACCTAAAAGGATAAAATATAATAAAATTTAAAGATAAAGTGATCAAATATGGGGATTGGACTATAGAGGATGGGATAGATACAAATACTCTTTGGAGTAGACTAGCTAGCTCTATTAAAAAGATAGCAAAAGAGATTTTAGGTGAATCAAGGAAAGATTCTCAAATAGCAAAGAAAGTTGGTGGTGGGATAAAGATGTACAAAAAACCATAAAGACAAAAAGAATTTGGTATAAAACGTGGCAAAAATGTAGAAACGGGGATAACTTTGAAAAGTATAAGGAGGCAAGAAAAGATGCAAAAAAGGTCGTTAGTGAAGCTAAATATAGATCATTTAATAGTTTGTATGATAGATTAGGAACAAAAGAAGGGGTAAGAGATATATTTAAACTTGCTAAAGCTAGAGAAAGAAAGAGTAAGGACTTAGGAAATGTAAAATGTATAAAAAGTGAGTATGATATTGTCTTGGTTAAGGAGGAAGACATTAAAGAAAGATGGTGAAGTTACTTTAGTAAGTTGTTTAATGAAAACCAAATAGAAGGCTTAAACTTAAAATTGTCAAATGAGGAAAAGATTAAAAATATGAGATTTATTTGCAAAATTAGAGTTAACGAAGTTAAGTTTGGACTAAAAAAGATGAAAAATGGGAAAGCTATGGGACCAGATAATATCTCAATTGAAGTTTGGAAATGCTTAGGTGATAACGGAATTATATGGTTAACTAATTTATTTAATACAATTATAAAAACTAAGAAAATGTCAAATGAATGGAGGAAAAGCACTTCAATACCTATATACAAAAATAAAGGAGATATTTAAAATTGTAATAACTATCGTGGAATTAAACTTATGAGTCATACAATGAAACTATGGGAAATGGTAGTTGAACAAAGATTAAGGTTAGGAATGAAGGTCTCAGAAAATTAATTTGGTTTTATGCTTGGGAGATCTACCATAGAAACTATTTATATTTTAAGAAGATTAATGGAAAAGTTTAGGGAAAAGAAGAGGGACTTGCATATGATATTTATTGACCTTGAGAAAGCATATGATAGGATTCCTAGGGAAGTTCTATGGTGGGTTTTAGAAAAAAAGGTGTATGTAGTAGGTATACCGATGTCATTAAGGATATGTACGATGGAGTAATGACTAGTGTAAGGACTATAGATGGAGAAACTAGAGAATTTCCAATCACCATAGATGTACATCAAGGATCTGCTTTTAGGTCCTTATCTTTTCGCTTTAATGATGGACCAATTGACTAAGAGTATTCAAAAGGAGGTTCCATGGTGTATGGTGTTTGTAGATGATATTGTATTAATTGATGAAACTAGGGACAGAGTAGAAGCTGAGTTAGATTTATGGAGAGAAGCTTTGGAATCTAGAGGCTTTTGGATAAGTAGAAATAAGACAGAATATATGAAATATAATTTTAGTAATGATAGGAGGAATATTGGAGACAAAGTTAAACTTGATGATGAAGAAATAAATAGCACTTATAGATTTCGATACCTTGGATCTATTATGCAAGCTAAAGGAGAAATTGAAGATGATGTGATGCATAGAGTTAAAGCGGGTTGGGTAAAATGGAGAAGTGCTTCAAGTGTGCTCTGTGATTGCATAAAATTGAAAGGGAAGCTTTATAGGACAGCTATAAGACCAACTATGCTATATGGATCGGAATGTTAGGCGACCAAGAAACATAATATCCAAAAAGTAAAAGTTGCCGAGATGAGAATGCTCAGATGGATGAGTGGTATAACATTGAAATATAAATTAAGGAATGAACATATTCACGGTGAGTTAGGTGTAACTCCTGTAGAAAATGAGATAAGGGAGGGACGACTCAGACGGTATGGACACTTGCAATGTAGGCCACATAGTGCACCAGTGAGGAAGAGTGAGTTAGTTACTATGGGAGCAGTAGAAGGGGTAAGGGTAGACCTAAAATAACTTGGGAGTAGATAGTGAGTAAGGATTTAATATCCTTGAATCTATCAAAAGAAATGGTACATGATCGCATAAATTGGCGGAAAAAGATTCATATAGCCGACCCCACCTAGAGGGACTAAGGCTTGGTTTTGTTGTTGTTGTATATCTGGGTGCCTTTCTGGGTCTTTGTCAGGTGAGTCCAAGAGCATAACATCTTAGAAGCTCTTGTATTCTATCTCTTCCCAAAAATTCTCTTGCCATCTTTGCCCGTGGATGTAGACTATAAGTCGAACGGCGTAAATCTTGTGTATCTTGTGAATATTTTCTTGTATTTTTTGTTTATTGCTCACTTATTTTCTCAATTGTCATACTTATCGATCCTAACAAGTGGTATCAAATCCAGGTTCCCAATGGCTTCAACATTGTATGATATTGAGAAATTTGATGGTTCCAATAGTTTTAATCTTTGGCAAGTAAAAATATGTGTTGTCTTGACCCAAAAGGGTTTCATGAAAGCATTGTTGGGAAAAGAGAAAATGCTGAGTACTTTGACAAATGATTAGAAGGATGAGATGGATGAAAAGCTTTGACAGCAATCCGTTATGCCTTTCCTAAGATAAGTCCCTCTCAGAAAAAGTCGCTGCCAGTTTACAGTTTAAATTGGAGTCGTTGAACATGAGAAAAGTCCCTCACCAATAAATTGTATTTGAAGCACCACTTTTATATGCTGCAGATGGTAGAAGGTATATCCATGAAAACCCACTTAGATGAATCCAATTCCATTAATATAGATTTGAATTCAATTGATGTCAAAATTGAAGAAGATTGAGATCAAGCCCTTTTATTGTTATATTCCTTACGCCTTTCTTAAAAGCATTTTAGAGAAACCTTCTTATTTGATAGAGATACTATTTCTTTAGAGGATATTAAAGCTTCATCATTCTCTAAAAAATTGCTTCAAAGGCATATTACAGGAAATAATAGTGAAAGATAGGGAGATGCTTTGGTAGCCAAGTGACGCACCATGGAAAGAAATTCAAATTAATATCAAGACGTGCAAATAAATTTTGCAATTACTGCAAGACGAAAGGGCACACCAAGGTGTCACAAGTTGAAGAAAAAAAACAAAGATAACAAACAAGGCTAAAATGAAAGAAAGAATAAGAAAGAGGCTAAAGCAAACATCGCCAATAATGAATCTAAAGGTGCTGAATTTGTTCTTTCCACTACTAGTGATGCATGCTTTAAAAATCATTAGGTGATGGATTCAGCATGTTCGTTTCATAAAGTGTCCCAATAGAGACTGGTTTTCCTCGTATGAGTCAATCTCTAGTGGGATTTACTGATGGGCAACAATGCATCAAAATGCATGACGGAGTTGTGAGAACTCTCACCTAAGTTCAGCATGTTCCAGATTTGAAGAAGAATCATGTTTCTCTTAGAGTCCTTGGTTCCAAAGGTACAAGTACTCTGCTAAAGTTGGAGTTATGAAGGTCAGCAAAGATGTGCTTGCTATTCTAAAAATCAAAGAAATTACCTCCTAATTTCTATGCCTTGCAAGGTGTTATAGTTCCAGGTAAGATGGAATTTTGTGAACATTGTGTATTTGGAAAAGAAAAGTCAGTTTCAACACTAGCATCCACAAAACCAAAGGTAATCTGGACTATATATATTCAGACCTCTAGAGGCCCTCTTGTGTTCCTTCTAAAGGTGGAGCTCGATACATGCTTACCTTCATTGATAACCACTCAAAAAAGACCTAGGTGTTCTTCTTGAAGCATAAGAACGAAGTGTTCAGATATTTCAAGTAGTGGAAAGCAATGATCAAGAAACAAACTAAAAAGAAGGTAAAGCAGCTTAGAACTAATAATGAATTGGAATTTTGCTCACTCGAATTTGAAGATTTTTGCAAAATCAAAACAGTCAAACACACACCATAACAAAATGGGGTGGCTAAGCACATGAACAAAACCCTCTTGGAGAGAACTCATTGTATGCTCTCTTTCGGATTTCTAGGGAATAAATTAGGAAGTTCTATTTTTTTAAATCTGAAATTACTATTTCAGTTTCTGGTAGTTTCAATTTCCCGTTTTCTAGCCTAGATATCCTCTTATATGATTTGCTAATATTGTGGTGGTTTGATTAGCTGATTTTGTGGTGATTTGATTTGCTGATTTTGTGGTCTTCCTAATTTGGAGGCCTTCCTCTACCCTTTATCTTGTAATCGTGTCTCTTGAAATTCAATAAGAATGGTTATTCTTCTTCTAAAAAATCCTTCATGGCATCAAAGCCTCGTGCTCCTTTCTTCTCATGATGTCGTATAAGTCTTCGATGACCGGTGCCCAAAGAAATCTTACTGGCTCTTCTAGTACTTCCAAAATCATTCCGCCCAATCCTCCCAAGTGTGTATTTTCTTATTACTATTCCCAAAATTCAGCCCTTTATTTTACGGTTACAAAACTCAATAGGCGTAAGAAACCATGGTGCAAGCATTGCAAAAAACCGTGGCATACGAAGGAGATGTGTTGAAGCTTCATGGTAAAAAGGCAAATTGGAAGCCAAAATCCAAACATGACAGTCACGCCTACCAAGCCACCGCTGAAGAGACTCAAGAGCCTTCTCCCAACTCAGATACAGTCCCTTTTACCAAGGAGCAATTAGAGCACTTGTACAAATTGTTTAAATATCCAAAACTGTCCTTAACTCTGTCTTGTTCTTCTGTACAGAAGGGTAACTCTCTTGCTACTACGTTTTAGGTGTTATTTCTAATTCTGTTCATTCTTGGATAATTGATTCTGGCGCAACTGATCATATGACTGGTTGATCCAAATTATTCTCATCCTATAGTCCGTGTGCAGGGAGTAAAAAGATCAAAATTGCCAATGGTTCACTCTCGGTAATTTCCAGGATAGGAACTATCAAACTCACTTCGTTGTTAACTCTCCATGATGTGCTCCACATTCCAAATCTGTCTTGCAATTTGTTGTCCATTAGTAAAATTACCTTTGAACATCAACGTCAAGCTAATTTCTACTCTTGTTATTGTGAGTATCAGGAATTGACCACGGGGAGGATGATTGGCAATGCTAAGGAAAAAGATGGACTTTATTATTTTGACAATGGACCTAGCTCGAGTAGACAATGTCAAAGCACTTGCTTAAATTTTGTCCCTGTTTTCAAAGATAATGATATCATGTTATGGCATTATAGGTTAGGCCATCCTAGTTTTCAATATTCCAAAACTTTTTTCCAAATTTATTTCGAAATAAAAGTCCATCTTCTTTTCAATGTGAAGTTTGTCAGTTTGCTAAACATAATCATGCATCCATTTCCACCCAACCCTACAAACCAACTACACCATTTACTGTGATTCATAGTGATATCTGCGGGCCATGTAGAACACCTACGAATTCTGGAAAAAAATGGTTTGTGACCTTTATTGATGATCACACGAGATTAAGTTGGGTTTATTTGATAAAAGAAAAATCTAAAGTGGAAACAATTTTCAAAAATTTTTACACCATGGTACAAACACAATTTCAAAAAAATATTCAAATATTGCGGAGTGATAATGGTTGAGAATATTTCAAAACATTTTGGGCCAATTTTTTTTTGAAAAAGGAATTGTTCATCACAGCTCTTGTGTTGACACTCCGCAACAAAATGGTTTGGCTGAAAGAAAAAACAAACACTTGTTGGAAGTAGCTTGGGCATTGCTTTTTACCAATCAAGTACCTAAATATCTTAGGGGTGAAGTCGTTCTTACTGCTACATATCTCATAAATAGAACGCCTAATAAAGTTTTAAGCTTTGAAACAGCTTTTGATGTTTTTCATAAGTTTTATCCAACAAATCGCCTATCTTCTTCTTTGCCACTAAAGATATTTGGTTGTACCACTTTTGTTCTTATTCATAGTCATAATCGAGGAAAACTTGAACCCCGAGCCGCAAAATGTGTGTTTGTTGGTTAAGCTCCCACTCAAAAGGGGTATAAATGTTTTGAACCCATTTCCGAAAAAATGTTTGTTACCATGGATGTTACATTCTTTGAATTACATCCCTATTTTACGCCTAATCTTCAGGGCAGGAACCAAAACAAAGATTCAGCTGTGCTTCATGATTTTTTCCAAACTGAAGACTCGCAAACTGATCCTTCTCCAACTTTGATTATTCAACCTGAAAACCCAAGCTTTATTATACTAGGAGAAAGTGAGTCGAGTTTTTTAGATACTGAAAAGGCAGGTCTTCCTACAGCGCCATCTCACGGTGTTCATGATCCTATAATGACTAACAAAGGAGAAACAGAAAAAAAAAAAAACACCACATCATTGATACTATTTGACATTGTCTACTCACAACAGAGGACAACTTGAAAGAAAGGGTTTTTCAATCCTTCACACTGTCCAAAATCCATAAACCCTCCAGGTAATGTCCTCACCGAGCCTTTACCACATGTTCATTCCATTTCATCTTCGAGTTTTGAGTCTTCTAGTTCTGAACCCGAGTCTAGTTCCAATCCTGAGTTTGATGATTTTGAACTTCCCATTGTTGTCCGAAGGGTGGTTCCAATCCTGAGTTCGATGATTTTGAACTTCCCATTGCTGTCCGAACGGGTGTGAGGTATTGCACCCAACATCCATTGTCCAATTATGTGTCATATGAAAATCTCTCACCTTTTTTTGTGCTTTTACATCACAATTGTCTTGTATAGAGATTCCTAATACTGTGCAGGATGCTCTGAAAATTCCTGAGTGGAAGGAGGCTGTCTTCAAGGAGATGAAAGCTCTTGAAAAAAATGGCACATGGGAGTTAGTTGATCTACCAAGAGGTAAGACAACTGTAGGGTGCAAATGGGTGTTTACAGTCAAGTATAAATCTAATGGTTCTCTAGAACGGTATAAAGCTTGATTGGTCGCCAAGGGATTCACTCAAACCTATGGCATTGATTACTTGGAGACATTCGCCCCAGTCACAAAGCTAAACTCTATCAGAGTTCTTTTGTCACTTGCAGCTAATCGTGACTAGCCTTTGCAACAGTTGGACGTAAAAAATGCATTTCTTAATGGAGACCTGGAGGAAGAAGTGTACATGGATGCACCTCTAGGATTTGGTGAAAAGTTTGGCACAAAGGTGTGTAAGCTGAAGAAATCCTTATATGGGTTAAAACAGTCACCAAGAGCCTGGTTTTAGAAATTCACTCAGTTTGTTAAAAGTCAAGGGTATACTCAAGGGCAAGGTGATCATACGATGTTTATAAGACATTCACAGGATGGGAAGATAGCGATACTGATTGTGTATGTAGACGATATAGTTCTTACTGGAGATTACGAACTTGAGATGAACCGATTGAAGACTTCCCTCTCATCAACATTTGAGAACAAGGACTTAGGATCTCTAAGGTATTTCCTTGGAATGGAGGTTGCTCAGTCGAAGAAAGGGATTGTTGTCTCATAACAGAAGTATGTCATTTACCTCCTTAAGGAGACTGGGATGAATGGTTGTAGGCCAAAAGACACTCCAATAGATCCCAATCAAAAATTTGGAGATGACAAGGAAGGCAATCCAATGAATACAACTCGGTATCAAAAGTTGGTGGGAAAGACTTATCACATACACGGCCCGATATTGCTTTTGCTATGAGTTTGGTAAACCAGTTTATGCATTCACCCTACGAAAAACATCTTGAAGCAGTTTATCAGATTCTCAGATACTTGAAAAGTACACCATGCAAGGGTTTACTCTTCCAGAAGACCACACAGCAGAACATAGAGGCATACACTGATGCAGATTGGGCAGGCTCAGTTATTGACAGGAGATCCACGTCAGGATACTATACTTATGTCTGGGGAAATACAGTCACATGGCGAAGCAAGAAACAAAATGTGGTTGCAAGGAG
Source organism: Malania oleifera (assembly GCF_029873635.1). Classification (NCBI taxonomy): domain Eukaryota; kingdom Viridiplantae; phylum Streptophyta; class Magnoliopsida; order Santalales; family Ximeniaceae; genus Malania; species Malania oleifera. Next base: position 31,610,245 of record NC_080424.1, read on the forward strand.
CAGTGCTGAGGTAGAATATAGGGCTATGGAGTTTGTGAGATGCTATGGTTGAAGAGAATTCTTGAAGAGTTGTGGATGCCGGTGAACATGCCAATGAAGTTGTATTGTGACAACAAAGCTGCCATAAGTATTGCTCAAAATCCAGTACAACATGACTGCACGAAGCATGTAGAGATTGATAGACACTTCATAAAAGGGAAGATTGATAGTGGAGTTGTTCGCATGCCTTTTGTTCATACTACTCAACAAATAGCTGATATCTTCACCAAAGGATTTTTCAGACCTAGTTTTGAGCTCTTTGTAAGCAAGTTGGGCATGATAGAAATCTACGCTCCAACTTGAGGGGGGGTGTCGGATTTCAAGGGAATAAATTAGAAAATTCTATTTTTTTTAAATATGAAATTATTATTCCAGTTTCTAGTAGTTTTAGTTTCCTGTTTTCTAGCCTAGGGATTTTCTGATTTGATTTGCTGATTTTGTGGCCTTCTTCTACTATTTATCTTGTAATCGTGTCTCTTGAAATTCATTAAGAATGGTTATTCTTCTTCTAAAAAACCCTTCACTCTCAAATATTGATTTATTGAGAGATTTTGGGCAGAGGCTATTTCTACTGCTTGTTATTTAATAAATTGTTCTTTAGCCTCAACTTTAGAGTCCATTACCCCAAAAGAGGTATGGTTTGGTAAATCTATTGATTATTATAATCTAAAAATTTTTGGGAGCCTGCCTATGTGCATGTTAACAAAGGGAAATTAGAGCCAAGAGTCAAGAAATGTATTTTTCTTGGCTCTGCAACTAGGTGAAGAGTTATAGTCTTTGGTGTCTGAATTCCATGTCACCCAAGTTTACTATCAACAACGATGTTATTTTTCATGAGTCCATAATGTTTAACCCAAAAAAGGAGAAAGATACCATTGTAGAAACAAGAAATTAACTAAGTCAAGAATAACATCCACAAAGTGAAGATAGAAGATGGCACTACCCCTTTGTAGGAGACTACTCCTAGTCAAACTGGCTCAATTGAGAACACTAATGAAGTACAAGAGATGCCATAAGTAGAATCATATAGCAATGCCAAGCATAGGCCCAGAAGAGAGATCAAATTATCGTCAAGGTATAGAAATGTTGTACAGTTTTGTCATTCTAATCCTATTAGCTATGCTTTGGCTGTTGCAAAAGAAACCAATGAAGTGGGAGAACCTATTACATATTCAAAAGCAATTTCTGGTGTTGATTCCTCTAAGGGGTTAGTGACTATAGTGCTATACAAAAGGAGATTGAATCTTTACACAAGAATCAACTTGGGAATTAGCAAAGCCTCTCAAAGGAAAGAAGATTGTAGGTTGCGAATGGGTCTTCAAGAAAAAAAGAAGGTATTCTAGGAGTTGAGGATGCAAGGTATAAGGCACGATCAGTTGCTAAAGGTTATAGTCAAATTGCAGGAATAGATTTAAATGATGTTCACTCTCCTGTTGTTAAACATACCTCTATACATGTATTATTATCTCTCATTGCAATGCATGATTTGAAATTGAAACAACTAGATGTTAAAACAGTTGTTTTGCATAGTAGACTTAAGGAAAAGATTTTCATTCATCAGCCTAAAAGTTTTATTATTGATGGAAAAGAAAACCATGTTTGTTTATTAAAGAAATCTTTATATGGATTGAAGCAATCTCCTCATCCGTGGTATAAAAGGTTCAACTCATTTATGAATTAATTGGCATCCCTAATTTGAGGGAGAGTTAATTTTATTCCTTTGATTTAAGAGGGAGTTATTTTTCGAGGGATGTATGTATAGGTTATAGGTGTCTTTTTGGGTCTTTGTGAAAATTATCAGAGAAGATAACATCTTAGATGCTCTTGTATCCTATCTTTTTGTAGTAGTGAAGTTCTCTTGCCATGTTTGCCCATGAATTAGGCTATAAGCATAACCACGTAAATCTTGCATATCTTGTGCATATTTTCCTGCATTTCTCTTTTATTATTCACTTATTTTTTCAATTGTCATGCTTATCAATCCTAACACCTGGAAACTAATCCCTCTAAACAATCCGAAACCAATGCACCATGGTGAGGCCAAATAATGGATTTTATCCCAAACGACACCCAATTTAATTTCTTCTCAAAGAATATATGTGCATTATGCTGCAGCCATATCCCCCATAAAACTGAAAGTATGCCACACTTCCATAAAGCTGCAGTAACCTTCCTTCTTCCAAAGCCCGCGAAAGAAATGGCCACAAATTCTTCCAACGAAGGTCATACCCAGCTCTCTCTCGTAATGCCAACAAGCTTATTGCAAATCCTCCAAGAAAATTCATAGTGCAAAAGAAGATGAGAAGTTATCTCGAGGTTCTTGTAACAAAGCACATATATACCGAGAGAGGGAGCCTTCAAAGGTCTCTTGATTTGCAGTAATTTCTTGGTATTATTTTATTAAGCACAACCAACCAAGTGAAAGCCTTAATTTTTAGGGGAGCCTTAGCCTTCCAAATAATATGATAGAATGGAAAAGAAGAATTAGAAGTAATCAAGAATTCAAAAAAAGATTTGCAAGGATACACTCCGACTAATCCAAAGACCAAGATTGAACATCCCTCCCCAAAAAAAGGTTACTCCCATTCAATAAAGATAACAAAGAAGACAACTCCATGATCTCCATCATCTCCTAAAATGGAGATTCTAGGAAACCAAAGGGCTACTTTGATCCCTAATAAAGAAAGATAATGGCTCTAATGTGTTCAAAACTCAAACAAAAGAGACGAGAAAAAGAAGTGGAGAAGGATGCATTTCCTAGCCAAAGGACTTTCCAAAAACAAATACGAGAACCCCTCCCCTACCTCAAGTTTAGTGTGATGGATGAAAGAAGGATAAATTTAAGAAATGGACCTCCACAAACTCCCCAAAGAACAGATCAAATTAACTTTGGCATCCCACCCATTCTCATCCAACCAAACTTGCTTCTTATTACTGCCAAAGAGATGATTCTTCTAGAGGAAAGCACAATAGCATTTTAGATAAAAGAGCAGTGCTTTTAGACACCAACTTACCTAGACCCAGTCCTCCCTCCTCCTAAACCTAGAGACCTCTTCCCAGCATACTAAGTGGTCTCACACCAGACTACAAAAAGTATCTCATAATTCTCTCAAACTTGCTAGCAATCCCCATAAGAATCTTAAAAACAGACAAGAAATATAATAGGATGCTAGAAAGATAAGCTTGAATCAAGGTTCTTCTTCCCTCAAAAGAGAAAAGAGCCTCCTTCCACCCACTCTACATCATATTAATTTTAAGACTAGAAATCTCAAAATTTTGAAGAATACTCAAAATCCTCCTAAAAGAAAGGCTATGATCATCAGGAAAAAAAATGTTACCATTAGCAAACTGGAGATAAGATACCACCACTCCCTCTCTCCCTACTTCTAAAACTCTAACCAACCCCCTTTGCACAATCCTATCCACCGTCCTACTCAACACATCAGCTACAAGGACGAATAAAATGGGGGGTAATGGGTCTCCTTGTCTAATGCCCTTCAAAGCACTAAACCAAGATCTGGGTTCACTATTCACAAATCGTCGAGAACCACACATTAGAAAAGCAACCCCTAATCCAACAACGTCAATGCTCACCAAAACCCTTTCTTGCAAAGACTTGATCCAAGAAGCTCCAACTCATTCTATTGTAGGCTATCTCAAAATCTAATTTAAATACGAACACCCTCTTCTTATTCCTATGAATATCCTCCACCACCTCATCGGCCACTAGAATAGCATCGATTATTTGCACCCCCCCCCCCCCCCTTCCCCCCCACAAACACACTTTGGATGCTAGAAATGGTATCAACAAGCACCGCATTTGACCTATTAGCCAAAGCTTTAATGATAATCTTATACACATTAAAATCAATACTAATAGGTCTAAAATCCTCAACCTTAATAGATCTAGTTTTTTAGGCACCAAGGCTATAAAGGAGGAGTTGATGCTTTACGTTAAGTACCATTACCAATAAATTCAATAAGAACTTTCAGCTAATTGCCCTTAACAACCTCCCAACAATCTAGGACAAAAGCAATGTAATGCTATGGCTAGGAATTTATTACAAGACCTAGGTTTGGAACAAAAGGAGTATCTAATCCATTGTGACGTTTAAACTACAATTTATCTTATGCAACTTTTTATGCAAGAACCAAGCATATAGATGTTCACTACCATTGATTTGTGATGTCTTTGAGAAACAAAAAACTTCAAAGAATCACAATTCATCAAGCATGATGACCAAGAACAACAAGAACTTTGGAGAGATTTGGTAGGCATCAGTTTTTGAAGCCTTGGTGCTTGGACACAGGGTTCACTAAGCAATGAGACTCACAAGTTTTGAGGGGGGAGATTATTGGGCTTATTGCTCGGTGCTTTTGAGATAACCCCGTGAGAAGTGGCCCACACCATATCAAAGGGTGTCACATATGGGTATTTCTTGCAAGGCAAGCTTTAAGTAGGAACCTATGGGCATATTAAGTCTAAAAGGTAAGTTAAATAAAGATTGGGAGAGGTGCATTCTTCTTCACACAATATAGGTTTTTCAACACAAAAGCTTTCTCGGGTTGGTGTTTAAGGCACAAAGGTTTTTGTACTTCTCCATTCTTCTAATCTACAAAGATTTTGATGCTTCATCAAAGTTACGATTTCTTGCTGTGGAAGTTGATTCATCAATTTGTAAGTTGAAAGCTACTTTGAGTATCACTTGTAAAGAGAGATTGTTCTTGTGATCTTGAGATTTAGTTGTTGTAGACTTGTTGAACTCTGCATTTTCATTCATTAGGGGATTCAGGATTGTTGCTCTAGAGTTTTTCTTTCTTGGGGAGTGTGTTCAGTGTAAATATCGATGTTCATAGTTTTATGTAGTTTAATTTTATACTTCTATTGTTTACTGGTTTCTTTGTGATTTATCGGGCTTATGGTGGGAAACACTTCCCAATAGCAATTAGGTTCAAACACTAACCTGCTTCCTTGCCCTTGACCTTGCCGCTGATTCACGGTTCTTGATCATTCTCTTCTGCCTCCTCTCAATTGTCTTCTCCATCATTTCATCAGAAAGCTTGCGCTTCCCTTCAAGCGTTACCCGTGAGTCCGAAGATGATGCTGCCACCACCGGCATTGGCATTGGCACTGGCACTGACAATGCCATCTGATCCTCCGGGTTGCCAACAATAGCCACTGGGTCGTCAAAAACTGATCCAGAAACATGAAAATTAGAATCCAACACCACCATCTGCTGCTGCTGAGCAGCCGCCATCTGAAACTGCAACCAATCAGCCCGTTGCGAGACCAGAGCCATCGGATCAGTCGCGGTTAAGGGCTGGGGATTCAGCAACCCATCTTGATTCTGTGCATTAAATACACCAGCACGAACAAGAAAATCCTCGAGAGTAGTTTCTCCAAAGGTCAATTGCCGGTGAACGGGCTGGTTACTAGCCGCATTGACAAGGTGATCGTGCTGAACAATTTCCTTCCAAACCTCATCAATGGTTTTCTTACTCAGATTCCCATTTTTCAGCAGCTCATCCAAATTCGTGGTGTTCAGAGGTTTTCCCATTTGGATCTGAGCCTCATTGAAAGCTACATTGTACACAGACGCTTCACCAGCCAGAGGCGGAAAATGTTGCCTCTGAACTCTGTCCGGCGACACCATGCTTTCAGAAGCCATTCATCGAACAGAAAATGTGAGTAGTTCAATTTGAGTATATAAGAACAACGAGTTGTTCAGGAACAAAAACAGAGCATTAATCGCTGGGAAATCATGATAACGAGGGATTTGAAATTGGTGAATAGCAAGAAATGAATAATAACAGCAATGAACTACTCCACTGCAACTGCAATAGTTATACACATTCGGGAGTTTACAATAATTATGAGAATGGAGAAGTTTAAAATGGAAATTAAAAATAAGGGAAGCGCAATTGGAGCCGCCAGAAAGATCGAAAAACCAGTTAGGCATGACCAACCCTTGCGGATTCGTTGAAGAAGATGATCCCACGAGAAAGAGAGAGAGAGTTCTCATGTCAACAGTAATACCGGATTTTCATCCTATTATTATGGGATTTAGATATGAAATTCAAGACCATGCAAAATGGGTGCGGGATTTAGATATGAAATTGAAGACCATAACGTACGGGTGGCTAATTGGCTCAGCGAGTGGAGTAAGAGTAACAAAACGGATCAAAACCTGACGGGTGACCCGTGACTCACATATTTAAATCGGATTTGGCTTTAATACAAGTTTAACAATTTATAAACAGGTCAACCCACACCTAAGTCATTTATTAAATGGGTAATGCGGGTTCGGGTGGGTGACCCGTTTTGCCACCCCTATTTGGGAGCGAAAGGATAGTTTCTTTAGGGGAAGGAATGGGGAATGGAGATGAGGGAGAAATGGTCAAATGGCTAGGCTTCCCTACTGTTTCTTCGTGAATTCACCTCGGAAAGGTGAGCGTGAGAGATGGAGTCATGCTAGGGATGGTGAAAAATCACTCAAGAACTCTAATCATGCTCAGTGGTAGGGATGGTGACTATCGCGGGAGGAACTAGATGGGAGAGAGTAGGAGACGGAAGGTGGATAACAGCAAAGAAGCCCGAGCCAAAACCTTTTCAATTTCTTCTTGTGCATCAATTTGTTCTTAGGCAGCAAGTAGGAGTTTTTACCTTTTTGATTTTTTTATATTAAAATATTTAATAAAGGTTTGATGGGAACTTTATTTCCCACTTTAATGCGTCCTAAACCTGGGAAACTCAATCGCCGTTTGATGCATGGCGAAAATCATTGTTAAAAATTGCTAGACCAGCAAGTTTTCACTGAGAAACTCAACCATCGTTTGACGCGTGGCAAAACTTGCTGGATCATCCAGCGAGTTTTGGTCGAGTTTTTGAAGTCTTCCTCCTCTATTTTTCTCACAAAATTGCAGAGTGCTGAGCAAAGCAGAGCAGGTGGCTGGACTATTGGACGCTGCGCAGCAAGTGACCGTTGTAGGGAGGAGCTGAATGTTGGGAAGGAAGGTATCATGAAACACATGTAGGAAAGGGGGCTTATATAGAAAGAAAGGAGATTCAGTAAGACTTCCAATGTGGAAATATGAATTGACAGTTGAAGTGGGGCAGAAAGTTAGGTAGGAAATTGGGAATTAGGAGTTAGTGGGCGAGAGATTTACATTTTTTTTCTTGATTGGACAAAAAAGAGGAGAGAGCCACATGCTTAAGAGAAAAATAGTCTCACACTGAAAATCAATGAATGAGTTAGCTCCTTAAATTGCTTATTAAAGCCATTTCCCAAGCTGATGTTGTTTGCCCTCTTCCGACTACTTGTGGGCTTACTTGGTTTCCTAATTTAGTTGTGGACTTCCTTGTCTGTGAGCTTACTTGGGTTTCTTTTTGACTTGAGCTTGCTTGCTTGTTGGCTTACATGGTATCTTGTTTTAAGCCCAGTTAATGAGCTTGAGTGGAGTTTTGAAATATAAGTTCTATATTAAAGATATTAAATTGTTCTGGTTTTGGTTTCATTTGGTTCTCGGTCTAGCCTAAGACTGAGTCAAGCCCAAGCATGTGATCAACTACTCTTCTTTCAAGCCATGCCTAAACATGTTGAAGCTCAATTCGTCTTGACTCTTTTTGCAGCCTTAGTTTGCTCTTTAGAATTTTGTCACTAGATTAATTCTCTTACAAGAAAATCTAGAATAGAATTTGTTTCATATTTTATAAATTTTATTTGAAAATAAAAAAATAATGTTGTTTTCCATCAAACAAAAAAAAAGTTGAAACCAAAATTAAACCAAAATATTGTGCCTCATCAGGTGATTTGCTTAATGTTCTAACCTCAAGGTGCACTTTAAGACATGAGACGAAATGTAGTTTAGGCTTAAGGTTTAAAAAGAAATGGAAAACTATGTCTCAAAACCCTTCCCCAAAGATGACGACTTTGCCCCAAGTGGCATAGAGAATTGACTGAACTTGTTACATTTGGACAAGTTGCCTATGTAATTTTCTAGAATTAGGACATGTCGTAATTCATACCTGTATTATGTCGGTAATTCATTTGAGGTATGAAGGCACTTGCCAATCAAGTCAGGACTTTTCTTTTAGACCGTAATGTAGGATAAGGGTGTTGGTTAAAGAAGAAAGGATATAGGAGACTTAATGTCATCAATTTCATAGGGTCAATTTTACCCAAGATCACCTATGTGAAGTATAGCCTTTCACTTTTGCTTTTACTTTTGCTCTCCCCTTTTTTCCTTTTTTGAAACATGATTAAATAAATTCATCTCCCTTTTGATTTTTCTTTTCCTCCTTAATCTGCCTTTTCTCATTTCCTTATATTCTTCTCTTTATTTCTCTTCTTTTGCTCCCCTAACTTTTTTTCCTTTTTTTTTTTCAAGGAATATTGACCTAACACTACCCCAATGTGGGGGTGATTTGGTAGGTTTTTTCAAGAATGAACATTTATTGGTTCAAAGGGTTGGCAAAGGATTCCCACTTTTTTTTTTTTCTTTTTTTGTCAACTCTTATTTTTTGTAGCAGAAATGATGGTATGTCGTCATTTTTACAGTGATTTCTACCTCAACCAAATTGCCAAACATTAGGGGCCCCATACCCAAGGTGAATTTAGTTAGCTAACTTAAGAAAATTTGGTTTTGTCATTTAAAGCTTAAAGGGGCTAGCAAATGGTAAATTAATGCATTATTTGGTCATTTTAGATATACTGATCGGCCGAGGATGGCCACCTATCATATGGTCAGAACATCTAACTTTCACCCAAAAGACACAAATAACAATTAAAGGACTAAATAGGCATGACTTTATTGCTTTTGTCAAAAGGTACATGCAATACTCAGATTGAGACTTTATCATATCAATCATGTCCATGTCTACCAATAGCCTCGTTTCTTTTGGTAATACCTAACATAAGGCCCTTCATTATTCAAGGTTCTCTTCCTTTTGTAGAATTTCATCATTCTTCTTGAATATTTATTTGTGAACTTGGACCTCCTAACTCCTTTTTCTTTGCACTTTGCCTCTTCCTTTCATCAAGGACTTCTCCACTCTAGGAAACCTCATGCCTAATACTCCTAAGGATAAATTTTTTCTTTCGACCTGCCTTTTCGATTGAGCCCTCAAAACATCCTTGGTTATAGATCATTACACTAGTAAAGCCATTGTCTCCAAATCTGTGTAAAATGTTAGCAAGACAATACAATATTTGGCACAAACAGGATTTTGAGACATGTTATGAAATGCATCTTATGTTATTTAGATTTGAAATGCGCCATGATTACAAAGATGAATTAAAGAGGACAATCCCCTTACAAAACATGATAAAAAGGGTACTTCGAAGCAACTTAAGGGCTGAGAATCATCTCTTTTTTTTTTACAAAAAGCCACCATCGAATGAAGGCATATGCCAATAACTAAGAAAGACTTCCTATTAAGGCCAAATGAACCCAATCTCTAATGGCTTTAAAGATTCCCAACTATTCCACTCTTAGCCAGATATTCCCCTAATGCATTAATTGTTGGCTCTCTATGCTCACTTTCTTCGTCAAATGATAGCCAATTAGCATCTCTTAGTGCTTGCACCTTGTATTTAAAGGGCCAAAATTTTTCAATGGAATAACCAAGCACCCGGGCATGGTACTCACACCTTGCATTCATGTCATACCATTTAGGATAGGGTGGTTGTAATGACAGAGGAGGTATTGGGACGATTAGATAACTTTTCACCAATTACGAGAATAGGTCCCTGTGTAGCATGGGAATGGGTGGAGCCCTCCCCTTTTTATTTTATTGGCCTAATGCTGCTATATTTCCTGCATAGCATGTTGACCACTGTTGATGGTCTTGTGAGGGTTCTTTGTTGTTGTGAAATGTTAGCAACTAGATATTGTGAAGCCTTGATCATCCTACTAGTTTTTTGCTTCCTTGAGTACATATGCCCCTTCTATAACGCTTAATCATTCTTCTAACATTTCATATCTTTAACTTAACTCTTGATCTCTAACTGGTTATTTGGCCCTAATTCATTCCTTTTCAAAATTTGGTATCGAAATCAAAGGAGACTTCCTAATCTCGTGTCCAACTTGTTCGAATCCTTGAGCGAAGTGCAATTCGAATGTTGTATACATTGACACAAAAGGGTGTGAATTAAGTCCATGACTGGTCATCAAATTCACTAGTTCAAAAGGATATTGTGCTCTAACTGGTGAGCCTCTAGGAGGAAGCATATGATCTTTTCTAGGTATATGGAATGTTCCTGGGAGTTTTGGTTGCATTGCCTTTTCCTTGGTTATAGCCATCATCATATCTACTAGCTTATTTATCTATTCTTTAATGACTTGAATATCATGATTAACCTTCTCTTAATTCTATTCTAGCCTTATCATTTGGCTTTCCAAACAGTCTTCCATGATTCTTAGCTTACATCAAATGTCCCAATGTTAGCCTTTGGTGTTCAATACTTAATCTCTGTACTTGTACTAAATTACACTGTCAGCCCATACTCGAAGGGGTTCTGTGATGCATGAGTGTGACCCCAATTAAAATGTCTATAATGTATGTGGATGGTGCATGAATGTTTGTAAATGCAATGAATGCACTTTGCAAATTCAATGAATGAAACTAAAAGCATCATATTTACCTGAGTTTTAAGAGATCCCAATGTAGTTACCCATTTTATTAGTTAAACAAATCAAGAAGGCACTAGAATGTTCCTCTAATTTATTTCATTTGGAGTTTATAGATACAACAAAACTTACGCATACAACAATACAATTAACTACCTCAATTCCTAATGCAATTTTGATGGTTACTAGGTCATACTTTCCAAGGTATGTCTTATGCTTTATTTACCCTGCCATGTTGGTGGCATTAACCCTAGTGAACATTTGAGCACTACAAAAATTTAGATCTCCTCTACAAATACCAGCACATGGTATCCTATGGGACTACTTAGGTGACTAGTAGAACTTTGGCAAAGTAGTGTGTATGCCTAGATTGAATGCAACTATGAACCAAAGAGTTAAGCCAAACGAGCTTTATTAATCCTAACAGACATATTGACTAAAGTCATTCATAGTACCCTCAAAATTAATATTGCCTTTCAATCCCTAACAATGTCATGCGAATTACGCTGAAAACAAACCAGGACATGGAAATGTCTAATGAACAAAGTTTGCAACCCACAAAAAACAAACCAACACATGGAAATTCTAAATGGACAAAGTTTGCACTCAAGGATAAGGCTCTTGTCCCAACCTAGGAGGGTTTACAGATCCTGGGGGTAGGTAGTTCTAAGGCTCTATCCTAGTAGAGAAAGTTGGAGTTAATTATGTGTGGTTCAAACTCTAATATTATCAATAAGAGGTCCTCAGAATGTCCTTAATCCTTCCCCTTTTATGGGTTAGGAAAAGATACAAATTGATCAGAATGATTTGCATGCCCCTGAAGACTCATGCCTCATAAGAGCTAGTGCTACTACACCCCTATCTAATCTTAGAAGGGTAAAGCCCGAGTATAAGGCTTGTGAAAGTATGTGCTAGGAGCAAGCGAATAAATAATGCAAAAAAATAAGATAACTCTACAAAATAAAAGAATAGTCAATCTAGAAAAGGAGAACATACATAAATGCAAACAAATAAAACATACACAATTCAAAATTCACTAGGCATACAAAGCTAATGAAATAAAGATGACTACCAAACAGGTCATACAATTATTCATGACAAAAAGAAGGAATGCAACACATACAAGCAGCTTGACTCTCTTAATCCCCCAGCAGTGTTGCCAAACTGTCGATACTAGATTCGGCCCAGGGTGCCAAGAAAGAGAGAATGACGGTTCCCAAACAAAAAAGGATGAGGTTTTGATGAAAAGGGCGATAAATAATTAAAAACGGAGTTGCCACCTTTTTTTTTTGAAAACACAGGGAAAATAAAGAAAAAAAAAACCTAGAAAAACGTTTGCAAAAATCAAAAAATAAGTTTGGGAGTACATTTGTATGAGGAGAAGGTATTAGCACCCCCTACGACACTCATTCATAGAACGGTTACCACAATTACATATGTGTTCCCTTCAAAAAGAAAAGAAAAGAAAAGAGAGAAAGGACCCCTTTTGGTCATCTAGTGACGAAATCACTATCCAAACACTCCAATATGGCTTTGAGGAGCCTAGAGTATTGCTCTAAAATGGGTTGACATCTGAACCTTAAGTTTCGGTGAAAATGTGATAATGGTGATGGTAATGGCTAATAAATGCATAAAAACAATTAGTTTTGAAAACACCAGATTTGTATTATCGACCTAGAAAACCATCATTTTAGAAAAGGAAGAACGGACTTAAGTTACCGGTAAATGAAATAAGAAAATGAAATGCACAAGTTTTGAAAAGTTTAGTCCTTGGATGCATGTGATTGAGAACTTTAGTCATTTATTTCTACTAATGAACTTTAGTTTACTGAGCATCAAAAGCATATTACTACTTTCAAGGCAGAACTTCAGGCTACTAAGGAGATTACCCCTTTAAGTTAGTAGGAAATGAACATTTTAGAAACTATGTGTGGATTTTTGGAAGAAACTCAAGAAGCATTAAAGAATCTCCAATGGATGCCTTGTTCCTTTTTTCGCACAATGTGTTTTCTTTTATTTATTGACATGAAATGAAGTTGCTTGGTATTCTTTAACATCGAATCTCAATGAAAGCAATAATCATGTCAGCTAAAAGTTGTTGAGCTCTTTAATTGCATAATCTCATCATGATATAGATATATACAAATTTGTGGTCATTTACGACTTATGCTCATGCAAGCCAAAAGCACCATTGATTTATCGTAGTTCAAAATTTATGCTTATGAAGGCTAGGAGCATTCATTTGTTAACCAACTTGAACTTGGTGGTGTTTTCGTAGTTCAATCATATACAACACTATTGGGGTTTTTTATTTTTTATTTTTTTATTTGGTACTGTTTTAGCAGTTTATCTATATGCAACACCATTAGTGATTTTGTTTTCTATTTGATTTGGTAGTGTTTTAGCAATTTATTCACGTACAACACTATTGGTATCTTTTCTTAACTCATAGCAATTTTATCTCACTTGGGTTTTAAGTTGAAAATTCTAATCATAGTAATGTTTTAAGAATTTGCCATTAATGGGGTCAATTCTTAAGCGATTATTATGAACTATTTAATGTGCATTATTTGTGTAAACTTCTTGTACCACATATGGTCCATCTCACTTAGAAGTGAACTTGTCACTAGGACAAAGCTGAATGATAGGTCTACGCATAGCTAGCACCATATCTCCAATTTGAAAGGACTACAATAGAACTTTCTTATTAAAAGCTTTGGAAAGGCATGCCTAGTAGCATTCAAGATGTTGTTGAGCCTAAAGCATCTTTTCATGCAAAGCCTCTAACTCCTGAAGTCGAAATCAAATATTATTCTTGAGTAAAATCCTTTTAAACAATCATTCTTAATGACGAGATTTGATGTTCAAGTGAAAGTACAGTCTCAACCCTATAAACAAGCGCATAAGGCATAGACTGTGTGGGCAAGTGATATGTTGTATGGTATGCCCATAATACTTCTCTAATATTTTGATGTCAATCTCCTTTTGCTTTTGACACAAATTTTATTAACAAATTACAAAGTGTCTTGTTGAATGCTTCCGCAAGTCCATTTCTAGGGAATAAATTCAACTACATACTCTTTGTTTACTTCTTTAAGTGGAATAGCTTCTGTCCATTTAGAGAAATAATTTATAGTTGGTAAAATGTATAAATGGCCAAGTGATGACTTTGGCAAGGGTCCAACCACATCAAGTCCCAAAGCTTCCAAAGGCCAAGAAGCCATTGTGGGATGTAAAGGCTCTAGCAATGGTGTATATAATTAACATGAATTTGGCAAGGTTGGCATGTCTTTGCATATTCCATGGAGTCTTGCAACATTGTCAACCAATAATAACCCATCTTTTTAACCCTATAATGCAGCTTTGGTCAAGATTGATGAGCGCCACAAACCCATGAATGTACCTCTTCTAATGCTCGCTTCCTCTTCTCCCAAACATTAAAGAAGTAATTCATCAAAGGAAAACCGATAAAGTGTAACTTTGTGAAAGATAAATTTTGCTGCTCGTTGACAGATTTCAATTCAATGTCATCGATCAATTGGAAGCCTTTCATGTTGGAGGTAATCAATTATCGATTACCACTAATCTTCCTTTTCAATGACATAAATAGATATCATATCTAATTCCTCTTGTTGATCATCACCCATTTTAACAAATTGAATCAAGAATAGTTTCTTATTTAAAGATAGCAACAGTAGTGGCAAGATTTGCTAGGACATCTGCTTTCCTATTTCCCCCTCTTGGAACATGTTCTACTATTATGTGATCAAATTTCTTTAGAAGTTGTTTAGCATACCTACAATAAGGAATCAAATGTTCCTTTTTGACATCATATTGTGACAAAAATTAATTGATTATCAGCTTAGAATGCTCATAGACTTTTATGTTTGAAATTCCCATCTCAATTGCGATCAATAATGCAATAATTAGGGTCTGATACTCAACGACATTATTTGAAAAAAGCTCAGTAAGCATAAAAAAGTATGGTAATTTTTGTCATTGTGGTGTGACAAACACTACACTAGCCCCAGCCCCATCTTTGCGAGCTACCCCGTCAAAACACACATTCCAAGGAGGGAGTACTTCTATATAAAACACCTCCTCACTTGGGAGATCATCTAAAAACTTCCAATCAAATGGGACTAGATGATTTGTCAAAAACTCTACCAATGTTTATCCCTTGATAGCTTTTTTTGTGGGACATACCAATATCATATTGTTGTAGAATAACTCTCCATTTTGCCAAACATCCTGATAGAACAAGTGTAAGGCCTCAAACCCGTAAACCCGGTTCGGTGCATTATACCTGATTAACCATGTTTTGTGGCACCCCGAACCCGCCTTGTGGGACTCGGGTACCATGTCATTCATTTTCTTGTACTTGTTATTCCATTAATAATTACACAGTGGAAAACATAGCTACAATCCTCTATCAATAATATACCAGAGTTTTCTACTTCTATCTACATTCCAAAATAAACCATTCATCCATTTGTATCCGCATATATACATATCTCCAAAAACATATCAGAGACTTAAAACACAAAACATAATTTTATACAACCCAAAAATATCATCAAGATTATACCCTTTCCCTTTTCTATAACCCAAAAATTATGTGATAACCTCGAGCTCTCTAAGCTTGATCTCATGAAGGTCCTAAAAAAGATAAATTTGTATTCGGATGAGACACATCTCAGTAAGGGAAGAAACAATATATAAAATTAGCATGTGGCCAACATGAGATTATAATCAACATAATATTCAACATTTGTAGATCTTTAACATAATTTCCGAAATCATTTTCTAAACCTAATCAATCACATGCAAGATATTTTACCAACGAGAATACCTAAGGATTGGGGTGATTAGTCACCCATATAAGTAGCACCCATCTGCTTTGAAACTTTAGGCAACCAAAAGGTCACAACTGAAGCATACTAGGGCACTCATCTTACTCAGTAAGCCCTCATGTGAAGAAGTAATCTTAGACTCACATAGTTCATCCAAAGGTTTACCAGCGAAGGCTTCCGAGAATAGGGAAATCTACCCGCCCAAATGTAACATGTTCAACAAGCATAAATAATGATACTACCATAATATATTACTTTGTCTGTCATTATTCTGTAATTCTCATCTGTTTATGTTCTCAGCTTTAACATTTCCTAACATTTCACTTTACATTGCTTTTTCCCATTTCACATTGTTCACATTTCACATTTCATTTCCATTTCATTCATTTCCATTTCATTCTCATTTTCATTTCATTTCATAACATACCCAACATCTTTCAGCTGTTTTTGTGTTAGTCCCAACATCTTTCAGCTAATTTTTCTATTAATCCACATAGAAATGCACTAATCTACTACTTAGCATCTTTCAACTATTTTTGTGTTAGTCTCAGCATCTTTTAGCTGCTTTTGTGTTAGTCCCAACATCTTTTAGTTGTTTTTGTTTCCATGGTTGCATTAACACTCACATGCAGCATATTTCATATAATATTTTTCATACTCAGTTCATTTCCTATATATCCTACATCTCATACTTATAATATAATTCCACACATAATTCTATTTACTCATGCCACACTATTTAGCAATAAAATTAATATATATTCCCTACAAAATAAGCTAACCTACATTTAACATTCACATACTGGAAAAATATATTTAATTTCTTACATAATTATCCTAAAATATCTTTCACTTTCATCAGTCCATTTTCACATATACATAACTAATAAAACAGTCCTAGGCTCAGAAATCATAATTTAAACAGTTGGCATTTTAAACCCATAAGAAAACGTATACATATACATAAATTATCCATTTTTTTTATCTATTTAATTCATAAAATCCTGGTTTAATATATATTCCCCCTTACTTGCTTTCTTGAACCATGCCAACGAGAACTCCCAAAAATGCCTGTGATGCTCACCCGGACCTTGAATCAAAAATCCTAGTTTAATCAGACAAAACTCCAAATAACCTACTGTTTTTTGCATTTTCTCAACCTATAAACCTTAAATAAACATTAAAAACCCCAAAACCAAGAATCCTAACCCTTACCTCAACTTAGGAGCGTTTCCTGAAAAGCCTAGTTTAGAAAACTGCTCCGTTAGATATGTAGAGAATCTTCCCTAGAACACCATAGCGATCTCCGATCATTGATTCAGGTTGAATCTAGATCAGAAACTTAGAGAGAAGGCAAAAGAGACGATTTCTAGAGAGAGAAAATGGAGGAAAATGTTTTCTTCACGAGGAAGCTTACCTAGTTCCTTTTATACTCGATTTTGCTATGTGACCTCACCGACGAGTAGACAAGATTTGTTGACGAGCCACAGAAGGAACTTTGTTAACAAGGAGATTCATTCATCGACGAGTTTTAAAATCTGAAATTTGCTCATTCGGGATCTTCTTGTTGACGAGGAACTAAACTTTGTCGATGATCTTTTGTGGAAAACTCGTCGACGAGGACATGAAACTCGTTGACGAGGTTTGATGTTCCCTTCTTTCAAATTTTTTCCCTTTTTCCTTTATTGCTTATTTATTTATTCCATTTATCATTTTCCTAATTATTTAACCATTAAAATTTTTTGGGTCGTTACATTCTCCCCTCCTTTAGAAAATTTCATCCTAGAAAGTTCGCTAAACATTCATTTTCACATTTCCACAATTGTTAACTTAGTATATATTCCATATATTTTAGTATACATCACCATATTTTTGCATCATCTATAATATAATCATCATATAAACTTTTCAATCATCTATAATTGAATTAAATTATAATTTTCTTAATCATAAACCCATACCTGCTCCCCTGACATTCTCTAGCTCAAGCTGGATCAACGAGTAAACTTGTGCTGGGCCACCTCTTCCTAGTGGTATTTGTTGTTTCCCTCGATCCTGATTCTGTGCAGGTACAATAGGTAACAGTTTCTGACAATTCTTCTTAATATGCCCCGATTTACCGCACCTGAAATAGTTAGGAATCCGAAAACAGCATTCACCCCTATGCCTCTTACTACATGTCTGGCATATGGGGTAAGACTGACTATCTTTGATAATCAGGATAACCTCAATCTCCTGTCTCCTTCCTCGAGCTGACTGCATCTTTCCCTTTTTTTCTTGATCCCTGACTAACCTCAGCCTGACAACTGGATGGTGCAGGCCTCTTCTTTTGCTCTGTACTGCCCTAGATGCTCTTTTCCAGCACCGAAACTTTATCAACCAAGTCTGAGAAATTCTGGACCTAGAATCACACCACTAGCTCGTAAATTTTGCCTCTCATGCCTTTTTCAAATTTCCTGGCCTTCATTGCCTCATTCGGGATTAGAAATGGTGGGAAGCGTGATAGCTCCACAAATTTCGCTGCATACTCCCCAACGGTCATATTCCCGTAGGTCAGGTTAGTAAACTCTTCAATCTTTTCCTCTCTGATAGATAAGGGAAAATACCTATCAAAAAACAACTCTTTGAATCACTCCCAGGTCAGCGCTATCTTTACCAGTCTCTACTCCTCTAATAGCTTCATAGAAAGCCACCAATGTTTCGCGTCTCCAGTCATTCTAAATGCAGCATAACGGACCTTCTGCTCGTCCATGTAGTCGAGTACAATCATGATCTCCTCAATTTTCTGAACCTAGTTTTATGTAATCACTAGACCAGGTCCTCCCTCAAAAGTAGGAGGGTTCATCCTCATAAACTCCTTGATGCTGCAACCCTGACCTGCAGGTGGACAGTTCTGCTCTGTCAAATCATTCCTCATTTCGGCTCCGACCTGTCGGGCTATACCCCGCAACATTGCAAAGGTATCAATGTCCTCTTCATTGGAAGTCTTTGAATCATCCCTTCCTTCAACCTCTACATCCTCATCCATAGGATCAGTCCTAAAAATAGAACAGAAAAGGGATAAGAATTCGATTATCATATCCTACTCAACACAATCATTAATCTAAATTCTAGTATACACTCAACTCCTCAATTTAGGACCAATTTCACAGCTTAGAAATGAAATCATCTAAAATTTACCATGGCTTTTTTGAGGCCATCAACTACTTCAGAAAAATCACAAGAAATCGTCGACGTATTTTCGCCTCTAAACTACAAAAAAAAAAATCCTATACTTCTCAACACCTAACCTACCTATTTCCTATCCTCATCCTAACTAATTCCTATACTCTGGTATAAGCCATTCCTAAGTCTACACAATCCCAAAACCTATTGCTCAAATACCAAACTATAACGCCCCAAACCCATAAACCTAGTCCGGTGTGTTATACCTGATTAACCGTGTTTTGTGGCACCCCGAACCTGCCCTATAGGACTCGGGTGCCACGTCATTCATTTTCCTATACCTGTTATTCCATTAATATTTACGCAGCGGAAAACATAACTACAGTCCTCTATCAATAATATACCAAAGTTTTCTACTTCTATCTACATTCCAAAATAAATCATTCATCCACTTGTATCCACATATATACATATCTCCAAAAATATATTAAAGACTTAAAATAGAAAACATAAAACATAAAACATAAATTTATACAACCCAAAAATATCATCAAGATTATACCCTTTCCTTTTTCTATAACCTAAAAATGTTGTAATAACCTCGAGCTCTTCAAGCTCGATCTTTTGGTCCTAAAAAAGATAAATTTATATTGGGGTGAGACACATCTCAGTAAGGGAAGAAACAATACATAATAAATCAGTGTGTGGCCAACATAAGATTGTAATCAACATAATATTCAACATTTTTAGATCCTGAACATAATTTATGAAATCATTTTTTGAACCTAATCAATCACATGCAAGATATTTGGGGTGATTACCCGCCAATACAAGTAGCTCCCCTCTGCTTTGATACTTTAGGCAACCCAAAGGTCACAACTGAAGCATACCGGGGAACTCACCTTACTCAATAAGCCCTCAGGTGAAGAAGTAATCTCGTACTCCCAAAAGTTCATCCAAAGGTTTACGAGTGAAGGCTCCCGAGAATAGAGAAATCTACCCGCCCATACAAGTAGTTTCCTTCTGCCATAGTACATTATGCAGCCTACTACTACACCTAATACTAACCAGAGCAATCGCCTTTCTCAACAAGCCCTCGGGCGAAGATTTTGCCCCGCCCTAACGAAACATGTTCAACAAGCATAAATAATGATACTACCATAATGCATTATTTTTTCTGTCATTATTCTGTAATTCTCATCTGTTCATGTTCTCAGCTTTGACATTTCATAACATTTCACTTTACGTGGCTCTTTCCCATTTCACATCGTTCACATTTCATATTTCATTTCCATTTCATTTTCATTTTCATTTCATTTCATAATATACTCAGCATCTTTCAGCTGTTTTTGTGTTAGTCCACATAGAAATGCGCTAATCTGCTACCCAACATCTTTTAGCTGTTTTTGTATTAGTTGTAGAATCTTTCAGTTGTTTTTGTATTAGTCCCAGCATCTATCATCTATTTTTGTTTTCATAGTTGCATTAACACTCACATGCAGCATATTTCATATAACCTTTTCATACTCAGTTCATTTCCTGTATATCCTACACATCTCATACTTCTAACATAATTCCACACAGAATTCTATTTACTTATGTCACACTATTTAGTAATAAAATTCATATATATTCCCTGCAAAATAAGCCAACCTATATTTAACATTCACATACTGGAAAAATACCTTTAATTTCTTACATAATTATCCTAAAATATCTTTCACTTTTGTCAGTCCATTTTCACATATACATAACTAATAAAACAGCCCTGGGCTCAAAAATCATAATTTAAATGGTTGGCATTTTAAACCCATAAGAAAACATATCTATATATATAAAATATCCATTTTTTATCTGTTTAATTCATAAAATCCTGGTTTAATATATATTCACCCTTACTTGCTTTCTTGAACTATGCCAATAGGAACCCCGAAAAGATGTATGTGACGCTCACTTGGACCCTAACTCTAAAACCCTAGTTTAATTAGATAAACCCCAAATAACCTAGTATTTCTGCATTTTCTCAGCCTATAAACCTTAAATAAACATTTAAAACCCCAAAAACAAGAATCCTAAACCTTACCTCAACTTAAGAGCGTTTCCCGAAAAGCTTAGTTTAGAAAACTGCTCCGCTAGATGTGTAGAGAATCTTCCCTAGAACACTGTAGCGGTCTCCAATCATCAATTTGGGCTAAATTCGGGCCAAAAACTTGGAAAGAAGGCAGAGGAGGTGATTTCTAGAGAGAGAAAATGGAGGAAAATGTTTTCTTCGTGAGGAAGCTTCCCTGGTTCCTTTTATAATCGATTTTGCCACGTGGCCTCATCGACAAGTCACAGAAGAAACTTCATCGATGAGGAGATTCATTCGTCGACGAGTCTTAAAATATGAAATTTGCTCATTCAGGATCTTCTCATCGATGAGGAATTGAACTTCGTCAACGATCTTTAGTAGAACACTCGTCAATGAGGTCTCTTGTTCCCTTCTTTCAAAATTTTTCCCTTTTTCCTTTATTCCTTATTTATCTATTCCATTTATCATTTTCCTAATTATTTAATCATTAAAATGTTTCGGGTCGTTACAACAAGTCTTGAGAGAACATACTTAATAGAATCTGATTTAGCAACCAAATGAATTGTATGTGCTTGTATGTAATGCCTTAACTTATTGATAGCAAAGAAAAATGTCAAGCACATTTTCTCAATTGGGAAATAATTTAGCTTGACTTTCACAAAAGTTATATTTAGATAATACAAGGCTCTTTCCTTTCCTTATTCATTTTCTTGTGCAAGCAATGCTCTTAAAGACTTTTTTTGGTAGTAATAAATAAAATGGCTTCCTAAAAATAGGAGCACCCAACACAAGTGGTTTAAGCTAATATTTTTTTTATACCTTCAAAGGCATTTTTACATGCTTCATTCCATTCAAATGAAATATCCTTCTTCATCAAGTGGTTAAAAGGTTGGCATCAATTGACCAAGTTTGAAATGAAATGATGAATATAAGTGAGGCACCCCTGGAGACTTTTCAACTCACGTAGATTGTTTGGTCGAGGCATCTTTTAGATAACGTCAATCTTTGACTGGTCTATCTTAATACCTCAATGTCGACAACAAACCTCAAAAACTTTCCTGATGTGACACCAAAAGTGCACTTTAAAAGATTCATTTTGAGTTGATATTTCCTAAAATGATCAAATATCTCCCTCAAGTCTTGTAAATGGTCTTTTCTAAACTATGTATTTACAACCAAGTCATTAACATAACGTTCAACATTCATATGTAGAATGTCATCAAAAATTATTTACATAGCACTTTGATAAGTGACACCTGCATTCTTTAATCCAAAAGGTATTACCTTGTAACAATATATTCCTTTTGGAGTTTGAAAGGCGATTATGTCTTCATCTTATGGCTCCATCTTTATTTGGTTGTAGCATGAGGAACCATCCATGTATGAGAGCATCTCATGTCATGTTGTTGCATCCATTATAATTTTAGTAATTGGTAATGAAAATCATCCTTTGGACAAGCATTATTCAAATCGTGAAAGTCAACACAAAAACAAAGTTGTCCATTCTTTTTTCTAATTGGACAATATTAGGGATCCATGATGGATATTTAACCTCTCATATAAAACTAGCATCAATAAGCTTATTAAATTCACTTTCTATTTATGGGATAAGATCAAGACGAAACCTTATTTGTGCTTGCTTAATGAACTGTACTCCTCGCTTCACTGCCAAGTGATGCACTGCAATTTTTGGGTCGAAACTAGGAATCTCTTTATATGTCCATGCAAATATCTTTGTATTCAAAAAGTTTAAAACAATGCTTCTCCCTATTTGAAGTGAGTGACATGTTGATAAATTTTGGTCAAGGTTCATCTGTTATATTGAGATTGATTTCCTTTAACTCATTGATAATGGTTTGACAACCATCTTCTAATGCTAGTGGAGCACTCTCTACTTCTTCATCAGAGGAATTTTCATCTTCTTCTATCATAACTTGATGTCATTTTGCTCCTCTGAACTTTGTTAAGGTTTCCTAATGCATAATAGTATGTTTTCTCACTCTAAGTGATCCATTTATGTTTACCTTCAACAAATAAGAATGTCTCATGCAAAATGGAATGAGGCAGCCTCTTGATCATCATTTTCCTCTTGATCATCATTTTCCACTACTAGTCTAGTAGTATTCATTATCAATGGAACACTCTTAATCTCAATATAGTTTGGCTTGGAGGACTCAACCTACTTTGCCTCTTGTTTCACACTGCTTATAGAAGAAGCACCTGAAGGGAGTGCTTATTTTATTGCTTCACCTTCTCGACAAAACTTTGCATCAACAAAATGAGCCTCTACCTCTGAGAAGGGCTTGACATCAGCCTTTCCTATTCTTACCCCTTCTTGAAAATATTTGAAACATTGATGAAGAGTTAAAGGTGTAGTGTCATTTTCATGAATCCGTGGTCTTCTTAACAACAACTTTAAAGTTTTTCTGGCATCAATAACATGGAATATGACACTGATTTGTAGGTCACTTCTAATAAGCTTAAGGCAAACCAAACCAATTGCACGGTGGCTGCCTTGATTAAATCATTGAATTACTAAGAAACTTTGGGATAGCTCAATCATAGTGATTCCAAGTTTTTTCATTGTTACCTTTGGCATGATGTTGACTGCAGATCCACCATCGATAAGAACTTGGTTAACCTTCTATTCCCGAATGTAACCAAAAGTAAAAGTGGTCGATGTTGACCTAACTGGACTTTTCAATCTTGTTTTGATAATAACAAAATGAAAGAGGCTTTAACATATGGTGTTGAGTGATGTGTTTTAGGTAAAAAAGACTCTCAAGGTTGATAAGATGAAGTTCAATGTTAATCTAGTGGAAGCTCCTAAGAATATTGAAGTCAGTGAACAACAAATGAAGAAGTTAAAAGGGCAAGCAAGCCTTAAAGTCAAAAGTGAACCTCGAAAGGCTGAAGGAGGCCGAAGGACCTAGTGCTTAAAGAAGACTATGATTAGAAGGACTTTTGTAAGTACTTCAAATCCAAATGTTATTTAGATATGTGAAGTTCTCATAAATCAAAAGAAACTAAGAAACACCTTGTTAAAAGAGCTTAAACTATGTTTTTATTTTCATTTTGAAGCTCATTAGGCAAAGAGACTTAGAGACCTTAGTTTAAGTCTTGGAACACATTTTTCAAAGTTAAACAAGTCAATATTCCAAGATTAATTAAGCAAAGAAGAGTTTAATTCAATAATTTAATTAAATGAGGAAATTGTTCTTTGGGAAAATTTTGAATTTCAAAATTAATTCAACAATTTAATTAAATGAGGAATTGTTCTTTAGAAAAATTTTGAATTTCAAAATTAATTCAATAATTTAATTAAATGAGGAAATTGTTCTTTGGAAAAATTTTGAATTTCAAAATTAATTCAACAATTTAATGCTACCTAATTAAATGAGAAAATTGTTTTTTAAAAATTTTGAATTTCAAAATTAATTCAATAATTTAATGCTACCTAATTTAATGAGGATATTATTCTTTGAAAAAGCCTATAAATACCTCTTTGGGTAATGAAAAATAAGACATAGAATACATAAGAAAAGTGATCAAACAGTCAATACGCTGAAGTTCTTCCTGCGTTGAAGTTCTTCTTAAGTTCCATTTGCTCACATCTTTTGCTGGAGAGAAATTCTACAATTTTGGTAGATTGAAAATATCAAAGCTTGGTTCCAAGTTGCAATTCAATTTTTTTTTAAACAACCATCGGTGACTTCTAAAACTTTAGAGCTTCACATGTTCTATATTGCTTTGGTTTTTTGAAATACAATTTAGAACTCAAATTTGTACAACCTGCTCTAAATTTTGAGAGTATTTTTTGTACGCAAATTTACTTCTATCTTCTTGTACTTTGAACGATTCTAAGGGTTGATTAGATCGTTGGACCAAGCACATGCTGCTGCTTGGAGAGGTTTTTCTCTTCCTGAAAAAGAGGGTAAATTGTGTAAGGTTTTTATTCCACCCGGAAGGAACAAGATTTAGTTAATTCCTTAGGTGGTTGACCTAAGACAAGGACATAGGCTGGGGTAAGCCGAACCTCGTAAAAAGTGGTGGTGTCACTCTCTTCTCCTTACTCCTTTTTAATTTCAGCAACGATATAACCTGCGTGAATGTTTTAATACTTGTAATCATAAAGTAATACATATTGGAATTTAAGTAAACCCAAAAAGCCTAATTTTTTCTTGGGCTTGCGGAAACCGAAAGGGAGTACGTTGGTTAATCGATCTTTTGCGGAAACCAAAAGGAAGTACGTTGATTGGTTAACACCCAAAACCTATTAGTTGAAGGTTTAATTAAGTTCTAATATTGAAAAGGTGTTTGGATTCATAAGTCAACAACATGAATTATACATTCATACACAGGACGTCTAAATATTCCAAATTGATTTCTTGTTATGTGGTTGTTGTGTTTGAATGGTAAATTAATTGATTGTGTTTGTTGATTGTGGATTGATTAGAAGAAATAGGAGTTAGTGTGGATTGCCTAATTAACAGAAATATAAGAAAACCTTAAGAGATTGCAAAAAGGAACACGAGCTCTAAAAATGGATCAAAGAAATTTTTAATAAACCCAATTCACCCCCCCCCCCCACCCCTCTTGGGACTACACCTTAGGTTTCAGTCAATTATGTGGTTTTGTACCCCCTAAAGGATCTTCATTTGTAAAGGAGATTGTGGACCAACTATTGGCACAGAGGGTGTCATCTTCCCTCTCTTGAAGGTTTGAAAGCATTCCAAAGTCAATGTCTTCAACACCTTTAAAGACAAATAAGATTTTCTTGCATAACTTTAGGAAGTTTAACGAGATCACCAACACTAATGTAAAATTGCAAACCCTCGAGTTACTCAATAGTTTGAGACTCATTAGTGGAATTTGTAATATCATCTCCTCTATTTAAGTAATCTTCATTATAGACCTCATTACAAGTCACCATATTTACCATAACTTCATTATCCTAGAAGAACCCTCGTGGAAAATACTCTCCAAATGTAGTAGGCTCTTGAGGTTTTTGTTGTAGAACGTCATCATTCTTAACTATGGCTTTATTAGTTATTTATTTTTTCCTCTTTTTATCTTTGAGTGAGAATGTGAAATTCTTTTCTCTTTTTGCCTTTTTTTGGTGGAGTAGGTCTTGGTTGAGCAATTTATGTTTTCCTTGTCTTACATCATGATACTAGTGTCCATCCCACCTAATCCTTTAATGCTGATCCAATGTCATTATCAGATATAATCTCTAAGACTTTTAGCAGGCATTCAACTATAACAGGTTCAAGAATAATAAATTGTATGAGCTTGAGCTTTGTTGTTGATTTGTCTTTTTGTTTTGGTTCACTAGTTAAAGGGCATGAAGGTGTTGTATTCATTGCCCACACAGCAATGGTGGCATGATTGGATTCAACTACATCATCAAGTTCAATATCTATCTTTTTGTCTCTAGTGAGCTTCATGACAAGATCTTTGAAGACAATGCATTCTTTAAAAGGATGACCAAGAATCAATTAGTATTTGTAGTTATTTGGATCATCTGCCTTCCCCATTTCCTTAAGTATTTTATGCTATGGAAACTTAATCAATTAATTTAGCAACTAGTCAAACATTTCTAGAATATCTAAATAAGGGAATGGATATCGTTTCTCCCCTTGATCCTTTAAACTAGGATGCTTCTTTTCACTATTAGGGCAATAATTAGTTTCCCTTTCTTACTTCATTTTTTCTAATTATCTTGATAGGGATAGTGTTTACAACCATTGAGTCCTTGGTTAAATTTTCAAAGGCTTAGAATCCTTCTTTACTTCCTTCTTCTCCTTCCTATGATTAACCACAAGGTCGTTTTGGTTACCATAACTTGCAATACTTATCTCCATGTCATGTACATATATAGCTAATTCTTCAAATGTGTGTGGCTTGATTCTTAAGTGTTGGCCCAGTTGAGCTTCTAAAGGGGGGGGGGGTGAATAGATGTTTCTCGCAGATATGCAAATTTTCTATAAACACAAAAATCTTGCCAAGAACAAGTGCATGATATCATAATATAAAAGTGCGGCAAATGGTAATAAATGAGCAGTATAAAAGAGAGATGAGCAAAGAGAAACTTAACACGGCGATATTAACGTGGTTCGGCACCCAACCTACGTCCACGCCTTGAGACCAACTCAAGGATTCCCAAAATCCACTATACGATCCTCCTTCAAGCGGAGAAGCCAATACACACAACTGCTCACAAAGAGCTTCAACAAAGTACTCACTTAGAGATACCCTACAATGACTCACAAAGGGCCTTTCTTTACAAGTAGTTGATGAGAGGTGAATACAATATTAAATGCTCCCTTTGAGCTGAGTATCACAACAATATCCTCACACTATGTCCTCTTTTCAATGGAGTAAAAAAAAGAGCAAAAACAGCAAGAAAGAGGGCAAGTGGGTATTAGGGAAACCCTAGAATGAAAGCACAATAAATTATCTTGATGAGTAAATGAGCTTTCTTGGTTTGAAGTAAATGCAATAACCCTTACTTAAACATCAAATGGGTGAGCTGGGTGCTAGAGAGCTGTTGGACATTTATTGATGCAAGAGAAGGGTCAAACTAGCCGTTCTACTGCATTTAATGAACCATGTAGCTTGACATTCGTCGACAAGGTCTGTACTTAGTCGATGAGCTCTTCAGTAAATTTGTTGACGAAGCCATGTGTTCGTCAACGAGTTGCTAGTTCTGAATTCAGACAGGTCTTGGTTTCTTTTCATTGACGAGTAGCTGGTTTTGAATTCAAGTGACTCTCGATTTCTTTTCGTCCATGAGAACCTTGTGTTCGTTGACGAGGTCTATGTTATACTCGTCGATGAAGCCCTGTGCTCATCGATGAGTCCCTTCTTACTTCTTTAAAAAAAATCCTTTTAAGTTCTAAGAAAGGTCCTTGTATTTTTAAGGGTTTTTAGACATCTTAAGTAGTTTTACTTGTTTTTGTTATGTGTGTGTGATATGCCCTTTTCTTGCTCTTTATATAAGTCACTCCATATACAAGGGATTTACAAAATAATCTCTCTCACTTTCACACTCAGTCTTTAGAACACTTGCATATGATGTAAAGCCCATGAATGCTTTGAGTGGCTGAACTTTTGGTTATGTCACGAGTTGCTTCTAGCTTATTTGAAACTAATTTGCTTTGGTGCCATTCTGTGCAACTGAACACGACTAGGGAAAAAGGTTAGTAGCCTTAATGAACTGCTAATGGGTTGTTGTCATCAAAACATAGTTGGAATGAAAGACCTTTAACCACTTGGTCTAACATTCTCCCCCTTTTTGATGATGGCAATCCATTAGTGTTCTTTTTTAGGGATAAATGCTCCCCTTTACTAAATGTATTTAAATAAATTCTCCCCTTTAATGTTTGCATTATATGAATGAAGATTTTATTTAAATTTTAGGCAGCATGCCGTCTATAAGTAAGATATTTCCCAAGTTATCATGCATAAGATCGAGATGCGACAGTCCAGTATATCAATCAAAAGCATGTTGGTACAAATACAGTGCATTTATGTTCAACAATTTCAATACTTGCTAAGTACAATAATCTTAGTGAAATATGAAGTTACTACATTACTTGCAGTGACTATACATCCGAATAAAAGCTTATATAAACCTATATCTCTCCCCCTTTGCCATAATTAAAATTGGGGGAAAGCAAAAACAGAGGGCTACTCGCGCGGGTGACCAAGGCGGTTGAAGAGGGCAGCAAAGGAAGCATCAATGGTGTCAAAACGGGCGCAGTTGGTATTTTCTTGATGGGCAAGGGACGCATCTAGGGAATCAAAATGATTATGGTGACGTATTTCAGACTGAATCATGGCGTGCTGAAGGCTGTCTAGGTGCTCCAGGATATGGTCATAGGAAGTATCCTCATCCTCACCTTCTTCTTCTTCTGCCTCCATGGCAGCCTCAACCTCATCGATTGGAACGTGACCCTGCTCGTGGGCTTTGACCCACGTGTTGGTTGCATCGTATTTTTCAAAACGCATGCGATGAAGGGTCGCCTCAGTGTATATATCTTCTGGCGTAGGATGAATGCAAGGCAAATCAGCGCGGAAGAGCTCGAAGTGATCGAAAAAGGTCGTGAGGAGACAACCATAGGGAAGGCAACCCCACTGCCATTTGAGGCTTTCTTCCATATTCTGAACAATGATGGAGGGGAGGTAAATACCACGCCCAACCTAGACGTAGTACATGCTGAAAATATTACCCAATGTGACCCAATCCCCTCCACCGGTGCGAGGGCAAAGATTGTATGTGATCATGTGGTAGAGGACCCTAAATTCAACTGTGAGGTCCTTGGATTTGGGGCAAGCAATAGCGACAATGTGAGCGTTACCAGTAATGAGCTTAAGTGTTGCGTGAGAGTCAAATCAGTCAAACCGTGTGTGCCAAGAAGACTTGGGGAGGCCTCAGAGTGGATAATGGGTGCAACCAAGCACGACGGGGAATGTGTCCTCGAAGTCGAATGACGGTCCTGTGAAATATGGAGTAGGCGGCAATGCCGCGATGTGAGGGAACAAA
This sequence comes from Malania oleifera, assembly GCF_029873635.1. NCBI lineage: Eukaryota > Viridiplantae > Streptophyta > Magnoliopsida > Santalales > Ximeniaceae > Malania > Malania oleifera. The sequence goes on from NC_080424.1 coordinate 31,639,550, forward strand.
ATTGGCATAGAATTCGCGAACCAGGTCCTCATATACAAGCTCATCTAGGTCGAAGAGAGCATCCCACCCGATAGCTTTAATTTTGGAAAGGAGAGTGGGAAAATGGAGTTGAAGGAAGTCGAAGGGCACGATCTTCCCGTAAACGATGTGCCGCTTTAGAATGTTATTTCGATAGCGATAGGCAGCCTCTGGAGAGACGAAGCGGGGGTTGGAGTTTGCGAGGGCAGTCAGAGAGGGAATGGTGGTAGGACGATGAGAGGAGCCTTCACCGGCCTTGGTTTGAAGGGTGCGGCGCTTAGGTCTGGGAGCCATGGAAGGAGGAAGGGGAAAGAGAGAGCTGGGAGAAAAGAGAGCAGCGAAAAGAGATGGTAGGCGCGCGACAAGTGGTGAGCCAAGGAGAGGAGAGGCCGTGGAGAGGGTGTGTTTTGGTAAGAGAGAGAGAGAGAGAGAGAGAGAGAGAGAGAGAGAGGTGGAGTGAGGTAGAGGGTTGAGAGGGTGCGTGGGACAAGGTGGGTTGAGAGAGAGACAGAGCACTGAGAGGAAGGAGAGGAGAGAATAGGGATGGCTAGGGTTTGTAAAGAGAAGGGTTTGTTCGAGCGGGAAGATTAAGTATCCCAACAGATTGCGTCGACGAGGCCCTGTGTTCATCGACGAAATTAAGGCAAATTCGATGACGAGACCCCTATGTTCGTCAACGAATACTACAAACTTCTCAGCAACGAATACCATGTGTTCGTCGACGAGAGCAAGAAGAGAGAAAGAATTGAGTTAGGCATAATATGAGCTAAAGAATAGAGTAAGTGCCAATATAAGGATCCTATGATATATCTGAAGGAGTACGCATACCTAGGGCATGCTAGATTTTATGGAATCTTTCTTCATTGTGTGGCTTAGTTAGAATTTCAGCGAGTTGATTTTCAGTAGGAACATAAACCAACTCAACGTCTCCCTTTTGAACATGGTCTCAAATAAAGTGGTGCCTAATTTCAATATGCTTAGTTCTAGAATGGAGGCATGGATTTTTTGAAATGTTAATGGCACTAGTATTGTCACAATGGATTGGAGTACCCTTAACTAAGATTCGGAAGTCCTCAAGCTATTGTTTCATGTATAAGGCTTGAGCACAGCAGCTGTCGGCTGCAATATACTCAACCTCGATGGTTGAGAGAGCTACGGAGGTTTGTTTTTTGCAAAACCAGGACACAAAAGAGTGTCCTAGGAAATGACATGTTCCACTAGTGCTTTTTCTATCGGTTTTGCAACCACCGTAGTCAGCATCAGAGTAGCATGTGAGGTCAAAGGGAGCACTCTTAGGGTAGAAGAGTCCTAAGTCATGGGTGCCTGCTAAGTATCTAAAGATTCTTTTGACTGCATGAATATGAGATTCTTTGGGACAAGATTGGAATCTAGCGCATAGACAAACACTAAACATTATATCGGGCCTTCTAGAACTGAGGTACAACAAACTACCGATCATTCCACGGTAGAGTTTTTGGTCAACATTTTTCCCTTTTTCATCAGCGTCAAGCTTTGTTGTGATGCTCATTAGAGTTACTTTAGATTTACCCATTTCAAGACTAAATTTCTTTAACATGTCCTTAACGTATTTGGCTTGATTTATGAAGATTCTATGTTTCATTTGTTTAATTTGTAATCCTAGGAAGAATGTTAGCTCACCCATCATACTCATCTCAAATGTCTCCTACATAGTTTGAGCAAAATCTTGACACAAAGTTTCATTGGTGGCACCGAAAATGATATCATCTACATAAATTTGTATGACAAGCATATCATTCTCCTTATGTTTTAAGAAAAGAGTAGTGTCAAATTTTCCTCTTGTGAACCCATTGTCTATGATAAATTTACTTAAACGCTCATACCATGCTCTTGGTGCTTGCTTGAGTCCGTAAAGGGCTTTTGAGAGTTTGTATACGTAATCGGGATGAGTGTGGCTCTCAAATCCTGGAGGTTGCTTGACATAAACTTCTTCATTTATGTATCCATTTAAAAATGCGCCTTTTACATCCATTTGAAACAACTTAAAGTTTTTGTAGCATGCAAAGGCAAGTAGCATTCTAATAGGTTCTAGTCTTGCCACAGGGGCATAAGTTTCATCATAGTCAATACCCTCTTGTTGGTTATACCTTGGGCTACCAATGTAGCTTTGTTTCTAACAATGTTCCCATCTTCATCTTTCTTATTCCTAAACACCAATTTTGTGCCAATTATTGTAGTATTTTTGGGTTTAGGAACTAAGTGTCATACTTTGTTTCTTTCAAATTGATCTAGTTCTTCTTGCATGACATTTATCCAATTTTCATCATTTTCTGCTTCCTCAAAGTTTTTTGGTTCTAGATGAGATACAAAAGAGATATGATTAAATTCACTTCTTAGGTGAGATCTGGTGCTAACTCCTTGGGATGGACTACCTATGATAAGATCAGTTGGGTGATTTTTTACCAACTTCCAAGCTTTAGGTAGTTCATGATTCTCTTCTTCTTCTGGTTGATTAGGCTTTTGAGGAGATGATTCTAGAGGATCAATGTTTGTATCTTGACAATTTGTATCTTGATCATTATTTAACTTAAGTTGTTCTAATTCTCTTTCAATTCTAAAGGTGGTGACTTGATTATCTTCATCTATGTCAACAGGTGTTTTAGATGCGTGAGGGTTTGTTTCATCAAACACAAGATGGGTTGATTCTTGAACAGTTTGAATTCTTTTGTTGAATACCCTATATGCTTTGCTATTCATGGCATATCCTATAAAAATTCCCTTATCGGATTTTGAATCAAATTTCGCCAAATGATCCCTATCATTGAAATATGAAACATTTACATCCAAAAACCCTAAAGTGTGAAATGTTAGGTTTCCTACCCTCCAAATCTCATATGGGGTTGTTCCTAACTTGGATCTAATGATGACGTGGTTACTAACATAGCAAGTTGTGCTAACGACTTCTGCCCAAAAGTATTTTGGCATTATGTTCATTGAGCATTGTCCTAGCCATTTCTTGAAGTGTTTGATTTTTTTCTTTCAACTACTCCATTTTGTTGTGGAGTTTTTGGTGCGGAGAAGTTGTGTGAATAGCCATTTTCGTTGCAAAAGTCTTCTAGTTATTTGTTCCTAAATTTTCTCCCTCTATCACTCCTAATGTGTACAATTGACATTCCCTTTTCATTTTGGATTTTTCCACAAAAATGAATGAATGCATTACAAGTGTCACTTTTGTTTGCAAGAAAAATTACCCATGAAAACCTTGAGAAGTCATCAACTATAACAAATGCATACAGCTTTCCACTAATACTAGCTATGTCATTAGGGCCAAATAAATCAAGATGAATTAACTCTAGGGGTCTTGAGGTAGATATCATTTTCTTGGTTTTGAAAGAGGTTTTAACTTGTTTTCCATATTGACATGCATCACAAATTTTGTCTTTTACATAATTGTCTTTTGGTAGGCCATTTACTAGTTCTTTAGATGAAAGTTTATGAAGTAGATCCATGCTTGCATGACTTAGTCTCCTATGCCATAATCAACAATTTTCATTAGTAATTGCCAAACATTTAACGTCACAAGTTTTGATGTCATCAAACTCAATTATGTATATGTTGGATTCACGTTTTCCTACGAGGATGGTTTTTCCATTTAAATCATTTACTAAACACTTAGTGGATTGAAAAATAATGTTTAACCCTTAGTGGATTGAAAAATAATGTTTAACCCTATCACACAATTGACTAACACTTAACAAGTTATGCTTGAGAGTATCTACAAGAGCAACATTTCAATAGTCAAGGATGAATTACCTATTTTACCTTTACCGATGATTCTTCCTTTGGCATTATCTCCAAATGTGACTAGTCCTTCCCTTTTGAAGGCGAAAGAGAGAAATTTGCTTGCATCTCCCGTCATGTGTCTTGAACATCCACTATCGAGAAACCATTGTTTCTTATGGAGTTGGTCTTCAAGCATACCTACACACAGCATTAAGTGACTTGTTTTGGTACCCACATTTTCTTGGGTCCTATGGGGTTAGTGTTCTTAATCACCCATTTGTAATTCATGTTTTTTCCTCTATTTCCCCTGAAGGGATAAGTAAATCGTACTATTTTTTCACAATATAGGCAAACTTTATTAGCATGTCAGGGGTTTGGTTTAGGTGCAGGGTTTTTCTTTGATGTGGAGCTCCTTTTAGCATAAGAATTTGCAAATCCTATTGATTCTGAAGACGATAGGCCATATCCTAATCCTTCTTTGAAAATTCCAAACCTTTGAGCTCCAAGTAACTTATCAAAATTTTCTTTACCATTTGTAAATTTTTAAATAATATTGTTTTGATCTTGCACCTTCTTTTTCAATGTAGAGTTTTCTTGAAGAATTTCGATTATTTGTCTTTTCAAGCTTCCAACTTCTTTTTGAGAAGACTCTTTGCAATTTATGTATTCCTTAGTGAGCTGTTCATTTTCAAGACTAAGAGATGCATTTTCTTCTTTCAAAGTGTCACATAAGCAAATTTGTTTTTGTTTGCATCTTGAATGATTTTCTTCTAAGAGTTTGAGTTTCTTTTTAGATGCTTTTAATTTAATATAGAGTTTTCTACAATTTTATTCTAGTTTTTCATAAGAAGGGAGATATTCGTCATCAGAGTTTACCTCACTTTGTTTGTCTGCCATAAGGCAGAAATGAGCAGCTTCTTCCTCAATTTCTTCGTCGGTTGAGGTCACATCCAGTTCATCCCATTCGGTTGCATTCATTGCTTTGAACTTCTTTTTGTCTCCCTGTTGATTGTTGCCTTTGTTTTTGAAGAGAGGACAATCGGCCATGCGATGCCCGATCTTTTTGCAATTGTAGCATCTTATGCTCAATTCTCCTTTCTCCTTTTATTTGTCATTTCGTTTGTTCATTATAAAATTCCTAAATCTTCTTGTAAGTAGGGAGACTTCATCATCATCATCATTTTCTTCCTCTTCTACGAGCTATTTTTGCTTTCCGGCTTTTAGAGCAATTCCGATAGCCTTCTTGGGTACTTCAGCTTCTGTGGCAGTATTTTTCTTCTTAATCACATAGGTCATAAGAGACCCGATCAGTTCGTCAAGGGTGAACTTTGAGAGATCCTTTGCTTCTTCAATTGTTGTGGACTTGGCATGCCAAGATGCCGGTAATGAGCGAAGGACTTTCTACACATTGTCTTCCATAGAGTACTCTCTACCGAGAGCTTTTAGTCCATTTGTGATGTGTGTGAATCGAGTAAACATGGCAGTAATTATCTCACCTTTTTTCCATTTTAAACATCTCATATTCTTTTACCAACATATAAATTTTTGACCTTTTTACCTGGGTTGTACCTTCGTATGTTACCTAAAGCTTTTCCCACATTTCCTCGTGTTGCATCCGCATATTCGGTTGTACTCTTCATCATTTTACAGCACAATAGAGGAAGTTCTTGGTCTTGAAGTTAAGTTGTGCTAGCTTTGTGTCCGCCTTAGGAAGTTTTCCAATAGGTATGTCATCACCTTCTTCGTTCTTGAAGGTGTAGTCTCCTTCAGTGATAAAGCTCCACATTCGGTATTCATAGGCCTGGATGAAGATTGACATTTGATCTTTCCATGTCGGGTAGTTAGTTCCACAAAATATGGGGGGACGGTCCACGAATTGACCTTGGGCAAACATATCCACCATATTGATCTTTTCGCCTGGGAGTTACTCCGAAGTACAGCGACTGACGCTCTGATACAACTTCTTGGCCCGGTTGAGCGTCTAAGGGGGGGTGAATAGACGTTTCTCGCAAATATGCAAATTTTCTACAAACACAAAAATCTTGCCAAGAACAAGTGCATAATATCACAATATAAAAGTGCAGCAAATGGTAATAAATGAGTAGTATAAAAGAGAGATGAGAGAAGAGAAACTTAACACGGCGATATTAACGTGGTTCGACACCCAGCCTACGTCCACACCTTGAGACCAACTCAAGGATTCCCAAAATCCACTATACGATCCTCCTTCAGGCGAAGAAGCCAATACACACAAATGCTCACAAAGAGCTTCAACAAGGTACTCACTTAGAGATACCCTACAATGGCTCACAAAGGGCCTTTCTTTACAAGTAGTTGATGAGAGGTGAATACAATATTAAATGCTCCCTTTGAGCTAAGTATCACAACAATATCCTCACACTATGTCCTCTCTTCGATGGAGTAAAAACAAGAGCAAAAGCTGCAAGAAAGAGGGCAAGTGAGTATTAGGGAAACCCTAGAATGAAAGCACAATAAATGATCTTGATGAGTAAATGAGCTTTCTTGGTTTGAAGTAAATGCAATAACCCTTATTTAAACATCAAATGGGTGAGCTGGGTGCTGGAGAGCCGTTGGACATTTATTGATGCAAGACAAGGGTCAAACTAGCCGTTCTGTTGCTTTTAAAGAACCCTGCAGCCCGACATTCGTTGACAAGGTCTGTACTTCATCGACGAGCTCTTTAGTAAATTCATCAACAAAGCCCTGTGTTCATCGACGAGTTGCTAGTTCTGAATTCAGACAGGTCTCGATTTCTTTTCATCAACGAGAACTCTGTGTTCATCGACGATCTCTTCAATATATTCATCGACGAAACCATGTGTTCGTCGACGAGTTGCTGGTTCTGAATTCAGGTGACTCTCGGTTTCTTTTCGTCCATGAGAACCCTGTGTTCATCGACGAGGTTTGTGTTATACTCGTCAACGATCGTCGACGAGTCCCTGTGTTTGTCAACGAGTCCCTTCTTACTTCTTTAAAAAAAATCCTTTTAAGTTCTAAGAAAGGTCCTTGTCTTTTTAAGGGTTTTTAAACATCTTAAGTAGTTTTACTTGTTTTTGTTATGTGTGTGTGATATGCCCTTTTCTTGCTCTTTATATAAGTCACTCCATATGCAAGGGATTTACAAAATAATCTCTCTCACTTTCACACTCAGTCTTTAGAACACTTGCATATGAAGTAGAGTCCATGAATGCTTTGAGTGGCTGAACTTTTGGTCATGTCACAAGTTTCTTCTAGCTTATTTGAAACTTATTTGCTTTGGTGCCATTCTATGCAGCTGAACACAACTAGGGAAAAAGGTTAGTAGTCTTAATGAACTGCTAATGGGTTGTTATCATCAAAACATAGTTGGAATGAAAGACCTTTAACCACTTGGTCTAACATTTTAGGATGTATAGAAATCCCCACTGCATGCCGTGGACGCACGTCCCTAATGCAGAAATCTCTGAGATTTGTTCTTTGAAATCAAGGCTTAAGGCATGCCACCTATTGATGTAATCCACAACGATCTTGTCTTTCCATTGCTTGGTATTTGTCAATTCCACTAAACTAACATTACAACGAGTGTTGTAAAAGCGATTTAAGAATTCTTTTTCAAGTCCCAACTATCAATGAATTCAGATTCTAGATTTATGTACCAATTAAATGCATTCCCTCCCAAAGATCTAACAAATTGTTTGATGAGGAGATCACCATGAATTTTAACATTCTCATTAGTTTTGACAAAATCAGCAACGTGTTGTTTTGAGTTGCCTTTCAAACTGGTCAAATATTGGAGGTTGATATCCATTTGCCATCCTCATAATATTGATACGTTTGGTATGTGACTTTGAATACATAAGAGAACTTTGGGATGGACCACTATATTGCGCCCAAATCAAATTTGTTATCGTATCTATTAATTGCCCAACAAATAACGAAGTAATTAAGGTAGAGTGAGCTGTTAATAATCTATAAGACTTCCTTTTTTTTGCTTTGATTTTTAGTAACAATGTTTGGAGCGAAACCAAGAGGAAATTCTGGATCTTCGCTTGATTTTGCATTGCTTTAGACCTCGAGCTTGTTCATGAGCAAGGCAATTTGAAGATCTTCAATTGTTTTGGTGAGGAGTGAGATTTTTCTCTCCATTTCAACGATATTCTCCTTTATGGTGGCAATACTAGTTATCGTGATAGACATGACATCAATTGATTGGAGGATATTCAGTTGAGTAGGATAAATCTCTTCCAAAAAACTTCTAAGAAATGATCTAGACTGTAAGCTTTCAAATGAGTATTCTTTTGACATATGGATCGGTGTTCTATTCCTACCCCTAGATTGCACGGAGATCATAGAAATTGGAAAGTTTGTGTTGGAATTGGTGTGATCCCAAGAAGGGGGTGAATTGGGTTTCAAAAATATTTTATCTAAATTAAACATTTACGCCGATTCACCACATATCATATCTCATTCATAAAATAAACGTGTATGCAAAATAATGAAATTGTGAGTGCAAGCATACACGTGTATCTCAATTAAAATAATTGTGTAAATGCAATTAGTTAGAGCCATGAGTGAACAAGCATACACATGATGAATTTGAAGTGCATAAGTTAAATGAGATAAGGAGAGAGAGAGAGAGAGAGACACACACACACATACACACACACACACACACACACACAAGCTATTTGTTATCGAGGTTCGACCAAACCAGCCTACGTCCCCACCTTGGGCATACCCCCCAAGGATTATACTATCCCTACTCACTTAAATGGGTAGAGCAGAAGCTATTTACATCCTTTCCTTACAGGGCGAGGAAAACCTCAACTCAATTACAAGACTAAGCCCAACTTGTCTCACTTACAAGGCTGAGACTCCCCAGTTCAATTTTTGGGTTAAACTGAACCGGTCTCACTTACAGGGCTGAGACTCCCCGGTTCAATTCTGAGCTAAACCCAACTGATACATAAAAATATTTTTGTACATAAAAATGCTTCTGAAACATACAAGCAGAAATGTACACGTTTAAGCTCTAAATACATGCACTCTAATATGATATGCATTATGCTCAGTACAGTAAGGGTGCTATCAAATAATCTTGCATAAATAAAATATTTATGAAAAATGAGTATTATTGTTCTCTTATTAATATTTTTGCAAATAGAGAATATTTGGAGAATTTAGGAATTTAAGCTCAAGAAAATATTTGTGCAATAAATAACTTTCTCCTGAAAAATACTTATCATGAAAATAACTAGGAGAAAACCAACCAATACTCTCAAAATGATTTTCAGAAAATAAATAACAAGTGAAAGTGTGATGACCCAAAAATATATATATGATTAAAGCACAATAATAATAAAATAATAAAAATGGTCATTAAGTTAATATCAATACAGAAGTGTTTTTCTGTAGGATCCTTGATTCCATGTTTGATGCCTAAGAAAGACCTTATTTTCGCGAGTGCTCAGAGACCATTGCGGCTCAGTCGCTCCCTGGAGGTCGGCCTGGTCAAAATGGAATTTCATAGGATAAACAGGATAGACACTGTTTGGACACTGTTTGTACACGTAAATAAGTATATATACATAAAATAGTGTTTTGACAGACATAATTTGTAGAAATACATACTAAGATAATAATAATATAGGTATCATATGTGGGGCCGACAAGACTATGTGGGGTCCACATGAGTCCTAGAGCCACAAGACACTGTTTATATACGTAATAAGTACATAAAATAATGTTTTGACTAACATAATTTGTAGAAATATATGATAAAATAATAATAATATAAGTATCATATGCAGGGCCTACAAGATTATGTGGGGTCCACATGAGTCCCGAAGTCGTGTGGAGCTTTACACGAGTCTCGAAACTGTATAGGGCTCATAAAATCGTATGAGGTTTATTGGAGTTACGTAGGATCCGTTTGGGTCTCGAAGTGGTGTGGGGCCCACAAGACCATGTGGGGCCCACATGAGTTTTCAAATTTTAAATTTAATTCTTATTCAAAAATAAATAATAAAATAAATAAATACTAAAAATGGTTCAAAATTAATAACAATGATAATAATAATGATTAAGAAAAATAATAAAATAATTAATTAACTAATTTATGAATTAATTAGGTAAGTGATTAATTAAAAATTTATTTAATGGGAATGGTGGCAAGCACTCCCACATGGCCTCCATCCCCATCCCATACTCAACTCATACCTTGCCCATCCCTTGCCCATTCTTTAATTTTTAAAAATTATAATTTTACCCATCTTCCCACACTTTTATAAATTTCATTTCTTCCCCAAAATTTTCCTATAAATAGGGAGCTCTCTACCTTCATTTTTCACAACAATTTTCCAAGGAAGAGAAGAATTAGTGAGTGAAAGAAATTGTGGTGGAGAGAGAATTTTTGAGTAAGTTCTCAATCACCCACTCTTTCCGATCTCATTTCTTAGAGATAGTTACAGTGTTCGTAAGGAAGAAGGTAAGTAAATTTTGATTATGCTAGTTTTTTTTTAATTTAAAATTCATACCCGAGTTTATTTTATAAGTAAATTTCAATTATGTTAATTAGTTCCACAAAATTTCCATGATTTTATTTTTATGCATATTTAAATATATCAGTTATATTTTTAATATACTTGCATCTATTTTTGGGTTAAGAAATGTTCTAATCCCCTCGGGTAAATTTTCAGCATTTCTTTCTATTCAAAAATAAAATTATATATATTTTTAACACAAAAATTGTGTGGCATGAGTTTATTTCTACGTTACATTTTTTTTTATGAAAATATGAGTAAAGATGAGATTTTCACGATATTATTTTAAATTACATAAATTATAATAAAATGATTTTAAAACCCCTTATGACAACGAAAGTTCAAAGTTACAGATGGTTGGTACTGCAGCTTAAAGTTTATACGGATCAGAGTGCACCCACACTGTTTACAAAGTGGTTATTTATGTTAGTGGATTTCTCCTAAGTACACACCTGGTTCCGGACCAGGACTTAATAAGGAAAATCTCACTTAAAGTTTATGTACGTTAATTTAGTTTAGTCGGCCACCCAGCTAAGTCCAGTCTTCGGACCGCACAACCCAGTCATGGGGGTAAACATGACTTACGGCAAACAGGCCTAAGAGTGGTTTTTATAATATATGTTTATACATATTTAATTACATGTACAAAGTTACTGATGATTTGAAGGAAAAGTGTAAGTTTACGTGAAAAGAATCATTCTGGTGCTTAAATGACGATCTAAGGAAAACGTATAAGGAAAAGTATATGTATGTTTATCATTAAATATTTTTATAGTTTTTAAGTTTAATTTGACAGTTATAGTATATGATTATAAAATTTTACTGTTGAAATTGATGACAAAAGTTTTATGCATAAATTTTTAAATTTATATTTATTCTAAAAGAAATTTTGAAGTTTTAGCATTAAATATTATTTTACGAAATTTTTAAAAAAAGCTCATTTTGGCCACACACTAATAATAATCTTATTTACTTACTGAGCGTCGTCTCACTCCAATCATATTTTTATTTCAGGGCATGTCGAAAATCAGGCTTAGCAAGCATGCGGGTGGGGATTAGAAAAATAAAAATTGATTAGAAATATTAATATGATTTCAGATATTTATGTTTGTGTAAATTTCTTCTTTTGAAATAAATGATTGTAATATGGATAATTAGCGCTCTGGTTTAATAATAATTGAGTTTATTTGCTTCCGCTGTAAATCAATGGTAAAAAGTTAATATCCCAGACCCCTCGGGGTTGGGGTGTGTGTTACAGAAAGTATGTGCATGTGAATACAAATGAAATGCCCAAAATAAATATACTCTCTTCCAAAGTGATTTTGAGATAAGTGAATGGAAAGAGAGTTAGAGAGTTTTTGTTTAAAACATTTGCCCCAAAGGAATGATTTTTTCAATAAAAAATGGTTTGGGAGAACTTTGATTAACAAAAGATTAGAGAGAAATTTAGAGTTAATCAAATTTGCTAATCTGGAGTAATGAAGGGGTATTTATAGATTTTCAAGAAAATATGACCGTTGGGGACACGCTCGGTATTTTGAAAAAGTTTAATTAAAAATTAATGACATTTTAGTCATTTAAAAAATTTTCAACCCGAGAGGTTTGGTCAACCATACAGAGGGTTCAGTCGACCATATTGATGAGTTTGGTCGACCGTGGAGCTTTTGAACTACAGATTTGGTCAACCGTCTCAAGGCGGTTCTGAACCCCTTCTGTGTTCAGTCGACCAAGACAAGGTCGGTTGACCGTACCTCTAGGTTCAGTCGATAGTGGCCAAAATGAACTATGAGTTCGGTCGACTAAGTTGGTGGAGTGTCAGACACGTGTTGGTTCGGTCGACTAGAGACAATACTTTCAATTTAGAATGGTTGATCGTGAAGTCAAATATTGACTTTTGACCGTTCGGTTGACCGTGGCATTTATACTGCCACATGTTCGGTTGACCAGGCAAGTCAAACTTTGACTCAGGGCTGGTTCAGTCGACCAAGCTGATTTTTACTAAAGGGTTCGGTCGACCGAGGCTTTTGAATTAAGCCTAAAAACCCAACATCAATCGACCTTACCTAAAACTATTCCAAAACCTTTGTTTGATTTTAGTTTTTATGAAAAGGGTTTTTGGTTAAACTCTAGGTGCCCTAAGGTCTATCTACGGTCAATCTGAGCATTTAAACATATCACGCAGATGTCTGCATTAATACAAACCAAAATAATAAAAATTAAATGCAATACAAGTAGAATCAAAATGTCTTTCTCTTTTGCTCTTCACTCCATGGAATGCGCCAGTTGAAGTAAGTTTTAAGTTTTCTGGCTTCCATTTCCCTTTCGCCTTATGTGTGTGTTAGATAGTAAACTTGTTCGAGCACTTAAAAACACATATAAGAAATTGGTGCTTTGTCAATATCAAAATAGGGATCGGACTCAAAAGGTCAACAGTTTGACATCTTTTCAGCAAGGATATCAAGTGTTATTGTGCATGTCGACTTAATCCTTGGATTGTTGAGAACCTTATAAGGCAAGAGCCCTCAATCTACTAAGAGTGAGTGGACCTGCAAAAATAGGGTTTTTGGTAGTATTAATGTTATCACTTGTAGATTCAAAAGTCATAAAGGGTGTGGTGGCATTCTTGTTGGCCTAATTCTTCACAAAAAGCCATTAGATTTGATGATACAAAATTTAATGAAATAAGAGATGAGGCAAAGTTGTCCCATTGAGCGCGTTAGAAATTTGTAATGACAAAAATTTGCGTCCTACAAAAATAAAATAAGAAAATTGGAACAAATATTAATTTTATATTGAACAAAAGAATGAGTACAATCTCTATGTATTTTACACTGAAGTAAAATGTCCTCATATTCAATCTCCTTGAAAGTAGATTCACTAATTCGAGTCTCATGAAGCATGTTCCCAAAGACAATGGTGGATCTGTGAAAAGATCAATTTGACGATTTGCAAATATTGGATTTGCTTAAGCTTGGATTAATTTAACAAGATTTATTAATTTGATGAAATGGATGATGGATTTTTTGAAGGATCAAAGTGACGATCTACAAAAGGTGAATATGTTTAAATTTTTATCTATTTTTTGAGATATGCCAATTTGAGGGCTTGAGGTTGTTGTTGAGCGAGTTGATGTTGTGAGATTAAAGGTGTACTGCCAAGAGGAGGGTGAATTGGTTTTTAAAATTTTGTTAACAAAAACTTTAGTTAAGTATTACCTTTTTCAAATTAATTTGCTACAATCACACAAACACAAAAATTCTAATCAATGACCATACTACACCAATCAACAATCCTCTGTATATATGAATGATATCACAATTCAATTTCAATTTCAATACTTCAATAAAATTGAGAATCAGTTTTTCTTTTCAACAGTAAACAATAATAATCTCACGATGCAATTTTAGCAAATTGTGAGAGTTATGGTGTGATCCCAAGAAGGGGTGAATTGGGATTTAAAAATATTTCGCTAATTTAAACATTTCTGATTCACCACATTATATCTCATTTTAAATAAAATGTGTGTATGAAAAATAATTATGACAATAGATAAACATTCATACATATGCAAAAATTAAAGTGCGGAAATTTAAATGAGATAAAGAGAGAGACATACACATACTTTTATCGAGGTTCGTCCAATCCAACCTATGTCCCCGCCTTGGGCAAGCCATCCAAGGATTTCACTATCCTTGCTCACTTAAATGGGCGGAACAGAAGTCGTTTACAAACTCCTTACAAGGTGGTGTTCCCCTAACTCGCTTAACCAGGTGGAGCCAAACCTTTTTTCTTTACAGGGTGGAGTCCCCCTAGCTCACTTACTGGGTGACGCCAAACTGTTTCTCCTTACAAGGTTGAGTCTCCCTAATTCACTTACAGGGCTGAGCCAAATTGGTTCTCTTTATGGGCGGAGTCTCCCCAACTCACTTAATCGGGCTGAGCCAGACAGTTACATAAAACAATTTTTTACAAGAAAAATGTTTCTTAATACAAGCATAATTGTGCACATTAAAAACTAATATGCACTCTCATATGATTTAAACATAAATCTCAATAAAGTTGTGATTTTTCTCTCAAAATTTTTTTTCAATAAAACGTGAGAGTATGAAAAATGATTTTTCTTCATGAAAAATAATGACCTTAAAAAAATCAAGCCCTCCAAGCAAAACATATATAAATGAATATGTGCTCAAGGCTTTTTAACAAGAAACTTTTCAAGCAAAATGTATATCAATAAATACCTGCTCAAAGCGTTCTTGAATAACTTAAAATATTTTCTCCAAAAGATATAAAATGAAAATTGGGAGAAAGATATTTCTTTAAGATTGACCTTAAAATAGTAAGAAGACTTTCCAAGCAATATATATGATAGAAAATATATGCTCAAGCTCAAGTCTCTTGTATCACTTCAAAAGTAATTCTCCAAATGTAATTTCAAAATAAGGAGTAGGAGAAATTTTGATCTTTGAAAAACAATAATAAATGAAGAGACCTTCAAGCAATATATATGAACGATATAAGCTGAAGTCTCTTCAAATAAAAACTCCACAAAAATATTTTCTCAAAAATGATTTAAAAAAAATGACCGTGGGAGAAATTTTGATCTTCAAAGAACATTTGAAAAACCAAGGCATGCAAGCAAAATATATATGAGAGATGATATATGCTTGAGCTCATTCAAATAAAAACCCCAAAAGATTTTTCCCAAAAATATTTTTCAAGGAGTAGGAGAAATAGAGAAATTGAAGCATACCAGGGTATAAAAATGGAGGGACAAACAAAAATGTAAAAATAAGCTCCCAAGATGTTTCTCCAACATTTTTCAAGTGTATTTGGCTTGTATTTATAGGCCAAAAAGGGTTTGTAGCCATTATATAGCCATTGGGAGGAAGAAAAGATATTTTATTTGGTAAACTAGCCGTTTTCTGCCTGTTGGACTCGTCGACTAGTGTCTCCTAGATACTAGTCGACTAGTCACCTCCACTAGTCGACTAGTGCCCTCTAGCTACTAGTTGACTAGCTAGTCCCTCTACTAATTGACTAGTCAACTGGGTTTCCTGCGCATACACCCTTCAATGTTTTGGACATAAATTTTTTTGTACAACTTCAAATTACAAGTTCTTGTTATCAACAGAAAGTTAAGAAAAAAAATCTCACAACTTTCATGTAGGACACTTTTTAAGATAAGGAGTGATTGATAGAGAAAAGTTTTTGAAAAAAAAAAAAAAAAAACTTGTTTTGGAAAAATGTTTTCATGAAAATCTTAAGTTCCTAAGGTCAATCTATGGTCAAGGTTGAGCTTCAAATTAAATCATGTAGGACACTTTTTAAGATAATGAGTGATTGATAGAGAAAAGTACTCATCAATGCGACGAAAGAAACATGAAGGGGTTTTTTGAAAAAAAAAAAACTTGTTTTAGAAAAATGTTTTCATGAAAAGCTTAAGTTCCTAAGGTCAATCTATGGTCAAGGTTGAGCTTCAAATCAAATCATGAAAAGCATGCACAATTTAAACCTATAATTATTACAACTGAAAAATAAATAAAGTCTTCAGTCTTCTACTTGTGATGTTCATGGAATACGCCAGAGATTGTGCTCGATTGAGTGTTTCATGGCTTCCATTTTGCATCCGTCATTTGCCTTCTGCATTATGAATATATTTAAATACTAAACGCACACATGAGATGTTGTGGTTTGTCATAATCAAAACAAGGATCGGACTCAAAAAGTCAACAAACTGATCTTAAGTACCTTATAATTTTATTTCAATGGAATAATCAAATTCACAAGGTTTACCTCAGTTGTGTATTTAAAATTTAGTATTCAAAGTTCGTCTCAATATTCAATCCAATCCACATAACCAATCAATTCTTTGATTCAAATACAAGCAAAATCAGTATTCGACAAATTCTCAATATCTAGCAAGTTCACAATGATTAATCAAGCATACACACAATTTATAACTTTGCTAGAATGTAAAGAGTGTAAGGGAAGAAGAGCTTAGCACCATATTTATAAGGTTCGGCCATCGGCTTACGTCCTTACCTCAAGCAACACGCTGTGAAGACTTCCTTTCCACTTTATTACCAGGTGAAGCAATCCTCTCTTCGGTCAAGGTGGAGATTCCTCTCTAACGAGAACAACCCTCTTGCTAGGCAACGATTCAACAATCCTGAACTGTTAAACAAAAACAAAACAAGAAACAACTTGGTTCGTACAAAGAAGTACTCTCAGCTAGAGCAGATTTGTACAAGTTAGATTCAGTACACTTCAATAAAAAATAATAAAGAAGTTGAAGCTCGAAGTAATATCACCAAGGTTCTGATTTAGAATTAAGAAAATCAGTAGAAAAGATCAGAATCGCATGAGTAAATTCAACAACAGCACAATAGCGTTTTAGAAAAACTTTTAGCAATATAACTTTGAAATTATGATTCGTATGTACTTGATCTCATTTCTTTTTTGTGAAAATATCATCTATATATAGAGTAATAAAGTTTCTTACCATTTTCCCCAAGTTTTCTCTAAGTTTCGAAGCTAAGAAATCAAATTTGGAAACTTTATCAGCACTGTTAAAAAGTTAAAACATAGACTTCAGTCGACTAAGGCTCGAGGGTCAGTTGCATGAGCTTTTTAAATTTAGTGTATTTTGAAAGTCAGTGTTGAGTCAGTCGACTAAACTTTAAGAGGTCAGTCATTGACTCATGTTTTGTCTGTTTATTAACAAGGACAGCAGCACATTAGTCACCTGACGATTAATCATCAATCGCTTGTCCTGCTTGCCACTTCTTTGTTTTTCAAAATTTAATTTCGACACTTAACTTGTAACTTGGAAAAACTTACTTGAGACTTTGAGAAAATATTTTCCATGATTTAAAATGGGTCTCTAAGTCAATGATATTTCCTAAGAGCTTCAAACATCATTATTGAATTTGTGAAGTACTTACATGAGACTTTTATAAAATAAAACTATCTAAGCTCTAAGTCTTCATGCTTTAGCTTCCATGTTATGTCCATCTTTAACCATTTCTTCAATATGCTTTAACTTCATCATTACTCATGACTTTAAGTACAAACTTCATTTAAGCTCGTCAAATACTTGAACTTGATCTCATGAATACCTTTGAGCCCTAAACTTACACTTAAACAAACATGTTAACTACCCTTGATTTGTTATCATCAAAACTAGATTTAACCTTGTTAGGCTGACATGTTGGATCTATGGAAGTTGAGTGATCTTGGATCAAGTTAACAAGATCTATTGATTTGATGAAATTAATAGTTCACTAGAAGATGGGTTCGGATATGATCTTCGTTAGTAGGAACTTAATCACAAGCAATGGATGTCTAGCAGAAAACTCAATTGCTCAATATTGGTTAGACTTTTGAGTATTCTTCAATTTTCAAGATTGCCAGAGAATGGAGGATTGATTCTTGATTTTTTTTTGTTTGCTTCTTCTTTTCTCATAAGCCAAGTTCACCTCCCTTTTTATTTCCTTGTATTTGAGGATCCCTTTTTAAGAAGTTAACCGAAGCTTTTATAGGCCTAGACTAGGGTTAGGTTAAATCCTAAGAGTTCCCACGTTATGCTATGTGTCATTGTGTAAGAAGTTTGGGCTAATAGGTTAACTAACCATATTTTAATTGATTAGCTCTATGTCCCTTTGTTAAACCCACCATTTATTAGGTCCAATGTAATTTTTTTTTATTAATTTGAGTCTATTAGCATAATTAGCCAAATATTTATGTAATTCATCTTACTAATTAAACTTTTTTTAAAAAAAAAATTTTGCATTACAATTTTTTTATGTTTATAGTGATCGATACCAACACTGCCTTTACACATCCATAGGTATTAGCTGCTCCATCAAAGTACAATTTCCAACGGCACTCTTCATCTTCCAGTACATTTTCCATCAGCACTCTTCATCTTCCATACTAAGACATTTTTGTCAAAAATATTCAAGCTAGTTGGTCCTTTCTTATCCACTACATGATTAGTCAAATGGTTAGCTACCACTTGCCCCTTAATTGCTTTGGTTGACTAATATACAATGTTATGCTCTAATAGTATCATGCTATAACGAGCTATCCTTACTGATAATGTCAAATTTTTAAAAACATATTTCAAAAGACCCACTGAGATATAAACTAATTTAAAACCAAGTATAGATTGGTTGAATTTTATTATTTTTAAAAATATCTATGTATTTTAAAAGATAAAAATATTTTTATTTATAAAATGATTTACCCTCCCTATTTCTTTATGTATACTGTAAATGCTAAAGTGTACAAGATTACTGTTGTACTAAATGTCTGTTGCATAATGCATAGATAAAGTACACATTGGTTGAATTTTATTATTTTTAAATATTTTGTCGCATTTTTAAAATATAAGGATAGCTTTATTTACAAAATGATTTGCTCTACCTATATTTTTATCTATTCTATCAATGCTAAAATGTACAAAACCCCCTTGTACTTAACATATGTCACATAATGCCCTCCACAGCTACGCAACCACCGCATAACCCCCTTTAAGTATTTAAGGGGATTACACCGTTAATAATATGCTCAAATGACTATTATAATCTTATGAATAAGACTAATAAGAATAGCGATAATTAAATGAATTAAGAAAAAAATATAAAATTAATTTAATGAATTACATAGTAATTAAGATAACTGCTATGTTTCTTTTAAATGCTTGAGAGTACTTAGAATTAGAAGCCCTAGCTGCAACTAGCCAAAAAAAATAATAGTGGGCAGAGGTTTGGAGAAGATGATTAGAAGTGTTTAAAGAAGACATACTCACTAAGGTATGTACGTGATATCTAACTCCATTAAGCGAATAAGCTTGATTGTCATGTTTATAGATGAAATAAAGAAAGAGAAGAAGATAGTATTCAACCATCATGGGCATGGGATTTGCCACCCACGGATGGGAATTTGACTACTGATGCATATGATCTACTAAAGGAATTGGATTGGTTGCGTGTGAAATTTCATATACATGATCTGATATCCATAAGACCATTGAATTGAAATGTACATATTTTCCATCACCAATGGACATGCACATGCACACGAGGATGTTGTCACTATTGGAATATTATATATATATCAATATTTCTTTGGTGAGAAGTGCTAGATGTATCTAAATGTCCCTCCTTGTATGATCCTTACTTCTCCATCCTACTCGGCATTTCCTCCCTTATTCTCACTATAAGTAAAAGTACCTCACTCTCTCTCTCTCTCTCTCTCTCTCTCTCTCTCTCTCTCTCTCTCTCTCTCTCTCTCTCTCTCTCTCTCTCTCTTATTCTCCTTGGCGACTTTGAGCAACTACTTTCACTAAAAGTAGTAAGTGTCAAATTTTCTATCTTTGTATTTCATCCATATCTCTTTACAGGGACATTGTACAAAAATATAAAGAGATTAACAACCCTACTCTTGGCTATACATAGTTTAGGACTATAATCATGCTATAATCATGATATAAATTTTTGGAATCATAATCATGGTTGACCCTTGATGGAAACGATTTTACAGTCATGACTATTCCTATAATCTCTTTGATTTGTCTTAATTGACAACTCACACCAGTAGTCCCCCTCAAGTGGAAGCATCCAACTCTTCAATGTGCAACTTTTCTAGTGAGTTGTATAAATCCTTACTCGATATCACATTTGTAAGAATATCCGCCCAGTTGGTCTTCGGACTTCACGAATGGAAACCAAATTATTTTAACTTTGAGATTTTCTTTGATAAAGTGTCTATCAACCTCCATGTGTTTGGTACGATCATGTTGGATAGGATTGTGAGCAATGGCGATAGTTGCCTTGTTATCACAAAAGAGGTCCATCTTGGAGGTAGGAGCAAGCCCAATTTCAGTTAGAAGCCATTTGAGCCACAGGAGTTCACAAAGTCCCTTAGCCATTCCATATAATTCTGCTTTCGCACTTGATAATGCCACCACCATTTGCTTCATACTTCTCTATCTAACAAGATTCCCCCCAACCAACATGAAGTAGCCTAAGGTGGATCTTCTGTCTATGGTGTTCCCCACCCAATCTGCATCTGTATAACCATTGACTCTGAGATGGTTATTTGAAAACGTAAGCCTTTTCCCCAGAGAGGATTTTAAGTATTGTAAAATCCGGATCACTGCTTCCATATGATCCTTGCTAGGTTGGTGCATGAATTGACTTATTACACTTACTACATAAGCAATATCTGGATGGGTATGTGAGGGGTAAATAAGTTTACCAACTAATCTCTGGTACCTTCCTTTGTCTGTTAGCATTAGGCTTGGATATTCACCGTGCTTGTGGCTTTAAATGATGGAGTGTCTACTGGCTTACAATTCAATATTCCAACCTCAGCTAGCAAATCTAATACATATTTTTGCTGGGAAAGAAATATATCTTGCCTTGATCTAGCAACCTCTATTTCTAGGAAATATTTAAGTCCTCCTAGATTTTTCATCTCAAACTCAGTCGCCAATTTTTTTTTGAAGCCTAGTGATTTCCTCCGTATCATCCCCTGTGATGATCATATCATTGACATATACAATTAAAGTTGTTACCTTGCCCTATTGGTACTTTATAAATAATGTATAATTTGTATTACTTTGACGGAAGCCATACTTCTTCATTGCTAGACTAAACCGCCCAAACCATGCTCGAGGTGATTGTTTTAGTCCATACAGTGCTCAGTGCAATTTGCACACAACTTCAGCTTTTGAAGATGTTGTGTAACTTGGAGGAATATCCATATAGACTTCCTCTTCAAGATCACCATGGAGAAATGTGTTTTTAAATCAAACTGACGCAATGGCTAGTCCAAGTTGGCTGCGATAGATAATAGGACCCTGACTATATTTAACTTGGCTACCAGCAAAAATGTTTCTTGATAATCTACGTCATATGTCTGAGTGTATCCCCTTTGCTACCAGCCTCGCCTTGTATCGTTCTATAGATCCATCTGCCTTGTGTTTGACAAAGAAGACCCACTTGCACCTAACTATTTTCATTCCTTCAAGCAGTGGACATAGATCCATGTTTGATTCTTTAGTAATGCCCCCATTTCTTCTTCGATTGCCTGAGTCCACTTGGGATCCGCTAATGCTTCCCGAACTATATTGGGAATATGACATGTGGAAAGCTCATGTGCAAATGTCTTGAGAGGTTCATGTAGCTTTTTGGTGGAGACGTAGTTGGCAATTGGATACCTTGATCTCCTTTCCTCAATTTTTGGAGAGTGTCTGTTTGGTGGCTTGCCATGATTATGTCTAAAAGTTAAGGTATACCTAGCAAAAGTATCAATGTTATTCATAAATGAGGGTGTGGTGGAATTGCTTACCTCCGAAATATTCTCAAGAGATGGGTCTGAAGGCACTAAGAGATAAAGGGATTTTGGTTCGTCTCCTGATGGTGTGGGCTTAATTGTTGAAGGCCCTCTAGATTCAAAGGATATGCCCGGCCCTAAAGATGCATCCCTTGATTCCTCAGTAATTATTTGTGTGTCATTCCAATCTTCAAGCCAATCAAAACTCAACCAATTCAACTCTTTATCCAATGTCTCTCCTTGAAGAGAAGAATTGGATGCCAAAGAAGGATAGAACAATTCAAACTCCATAAAGGTGACATCCATAGTCACATAGGTACTCTTGGTAACAAGATTATAGCAGGTAGCCTTCTTTATGTGCAGCATAGCCCAAGAAGAGGCACTAAGGGCACATGGGTCAAGTTTGGTGCATTGGTTCTTAGGGAGGTGCACATACGCCACACACCCAAATATGTGAGGAGGGAACATAAGGGCCATAGGTAGGGAGACCGAGGCTCAAAAGGACTGGAGTGGGGTCTTAAAATTTAAGATTTTATATGGAAGGTGGTTGATTAAATGCACAATAGTGGTAACAACATCGTGCCAATGTCGTGCCGGGACATGAGCACTTAAGAAGGAGCCTGTGCAGTCTCAAGAATATGTCAATTCTTCCGTTCAACAACCCCATTTTGCTTAGGGATCTAGGGACACAAGGTCTTGTGGATAAGACCATTATGTTGAAAATAGGAATGAAAGTGGTGATTAACATATTCACCACTATTGTCAAAGAATAGAATCCGAATCTTAGTGGAAAACTAAGTCTGAACCATAACATGAAATGATTGAAAGGCACGAAACACTTCATCTTTATGTTTCATCAAATATAGCCAGGTCATTTGGGTGCAATCATCAACAAATATCACAAACCAACGTACACTGGAGACAGTGGATAAAGGGGAGGGTCCCCATACATCATAATGAATTAAAGCAAACAATGTATTACTTTTATTCATGCTTAATGGATAAGTAGCATAAATAATTTTAGGTAAAATGCAAGTATCACATTTAAATTCAGAAATATTTACATTGGAGAATAAATTAGGAAACAAATGTCATAAGTAACCGAATGATGGATGTCCCAAACGATGATGCCACAACCAAACTTGTCGAGCTTTGGAACTAGGTGAAAAACACACGTGATGAGCACGACCCAAACTGAAATCTTCCATGTAGTACAATCCCCCCCTCTTAGTACCACGTCCAATAATCTTTTTGGTGAGAATATCCTAAAGAAGATGAAATCGGGATAAATTAGCACCACACAATTTAGATCTGTAGTAACTTGGCTAACATATAATAACTTGTGGGAGAAAAAGGGAAAAAGTAAAGGGTTTGATAAATGCAAACAGGGTCACAGGGTCACAACATTTCAGACCATCATATAAGGTACAAGCCTTGGAGGAAGATTTCTCAGTGTGCTGAGAAACCGATCCAGAGGAACTAGTCGATCCAAGCTTGAGGCCTCTTGAAGCAAGCACCACTTGGAGTTGGTTCGTGGTCGCCGATGTTCGTCACCTCCTGGCGAAAGGCCTTATTGTAGACATGGGTATACACTTGCTCCACGATGGGAAACAGGTGTATTTGCAACACGTTGCTACGAATATTGTCCAATTTTTCGTCAAGACCATCCAAGAATACGTAGACATGTTCTTCTTGAAGGAGATTATTATAGCGTTGAATATCGGTAGGGCATTCTTTGCAAGTCAGTGTAGTATTTTTCTAGGGAGCCACTCGATTGGTGGAGATGAGAGATGCGACGCCATAGGTCATAGATTTGAGAGGTATCGCCACCATCAAAATAAGTGGTAGCAACAGACTCCCAAACTAATTTGGCTGTGGGAAATCTAATGAAATTTTCGATTAATACCGGATCCACGGAGTTGATCAATCAGCTTTTGACAATGGCGTTGTTAGTGCGCCACTTGCAGAAGGACGAGTCGGTTAGAGATGGCGGAGGTAACTCGCCATTGATGTAGCCCAACTTGTCTTTATCGAAGATGTACATATCGACAACTTGGGACCATAAAGCTTACCTGGTACCATCCCACTTGATGCCAACCAGGACAACCACAGGTTTAGGAGGCATGGTCGGGGCCTGAGTTTTGGACAGAGCTTCGGTCATCTTGGTGGTAAATAATTAAGAGATGAGTGTATTAGGATCAGTGGTAGAGTCAACGAAATTCGTCGGAATTTTGTCATCTCCTATATGACAATGGATCGGGCGAAAGGACGTTATGGGCTAGGGGTCAACATGAACTAAGAGCCAGATATTGTGTGGCTTTGATACCACGTCAAATTCTCTATCTTTGTATTTCATCCATATCTCTTTACAGAGATATTGTACAAATATATAAAGAGATTAGCAACCTTATTCTTGGCTATACAGATTTTAGGGCTATAATCATGATACAAATTTTAGGAATCAAAATTATGGTTAACCCTTGATGGAAGACATTTTGCAGTTATGACTATTTATAATCTCTTGATTTGTCTCTTAATTGACAACTCATGCCAACAATAAGGAGCCCAAGATTTATTTGGAAAATAAAAAAAACCAGTTATTTTTTCTCTTTTTTTGTTCTTTGGTTCCTTGAAGATGGGGGGTGTCCTTTTTTCTTTGAGCTCATATATGCAACATTTTGGATATGTTTTTTTTTTTTTTTTAACAAAAAATGAACCAAATTATTAATAAAAATTTAAATAAATGATTGAATTAATTATTTTTCTTGACATAGATGAAGACTCAATGATGAAGAGATGCCCAAAAAAGTACTAGATTCTCCAACAATTAGGTAAGAAAATGTTGACTCATCCTAATTTTGCACATTGACATTTGTAGCCATTTGTCTTAATTTATGAAATAATTTATGACTAGTTAATTTGGAGAGTTTAAATATTAAACTACTCATAAGTTAAATTAGATGTTGACTTATTAAATTTTTATTAAAAAATTAACATTCCAAAAATAACTAATTTTAATATGTTCATTGTCAAAATTTTCAAACTATTTATTTCCTCAAATAATATATTATTTCCAATCTATTTATTTCCAAAATTTGCATATGATTGTTAATTTATAATAATAATAATAATAATAATAATAATAATAATAATATCAATTAAAATATTAGTTTTAATTAATATTATCAAACTAATATAATTCATTGCTATTATCTTCCAATAAACAATAATATATCCAAGAAAAAGGGAGATATTTTAGAAATTTCAATATGATAGAGTCATACATTACTAACGTTGTGGCTTAACACATATAAAGTGCACATTTTTTTAAATTGTCTTTTTTTTTTATTGCATAGGAACTCCAACCATCAACAAGTCCTTCGGACCCCCTAGTGCAGCATCAAACCTACGGATTAGCATCCTCCCCCTAGATCTGGATAATCAGGGTAAAGTTCGGAATGCAGACACGACTTCCGTACATCAGTTGGATGTTCGGCTAAACCGACCCCCAGGACACATCTCCATTACCATCCACGGTCCTCGCTGGCTCATAGAAAACTCTCATCATTCACGGTACCCACTGGCTCACAGAGCGAACTCTCACCATCTATGATTTCTGTGGGCTCATAGAGTAAATTCTCACCATCCACAGGTACCGTTGGCTCAGTGAGTGTATTTACCTAGAATTGAACCCCTGATGCTCTTTCTTACGTGCTAATGTCTTTCCACCGTGCCATGCTCGTGGGGGCTAAATTGTCTTTTTATTGAACTAACATTATGATTTTTTTCTTTTCATTTACAATTACATATATCACGAGAATATATATTATAAATGAGTTAGCTAAAACTATAATAAAAATGTAGTTTCAATAATTTATTTAAAAATGTGTAATTTGAACTATATTTAGCAGTTGGATCCTATGATTTTTTAAAAAATATATAGGCACAACAAAGTCACTATGCTTACAACAAATTTTTCACTGTTCAAAATTATGATATTGAAAAACAATTATACTAAAATAGATGAAAAATGTCTACTATGCATCACATAGGTCTGTAGACTCTGTACTAGTATATAACATACATTTGTATGCATATGTGCGTGTGATCTTCATGATCATAAGAGGTGTGTGTGTGAGCGCAACAATTAATCAGAATTAAGTCATGTATTAATTCATGAGTAGACAGTAGGTACATTGACCCACGTGGAGTATCATATTTATTAACGTGCAAGATCTACAATAACTAAAGTCATGTGTCTTGAATAATTGATAAAAAATTTCCTAAGATACATTGGAATAATGGAGATATATTGACCAACGTCATGAATCTCATTACTCAATATATCACTGAAGATGTATCACTTTTGAATCAATAAAATTAAAAGTGCATAAACCTATGATGGACTAAGGGAAGCCCAAGTGTATGTTACGACACTAATAGAACTATATAAAAGACTTGGTCCCTCTCACCACTCAACTATGAACCAAGTTTGATAAGATTTTCACTAAACCAAATATAAGAGTGAGTAGGAGAAGAGAAAATCAAGTAGTTTCTGTATTATTAAGACTTGGTCAAAAGGAATAAAAGGAAAAAAGAGATACTTGCATCAACGATCTCTAATCTTGATAGAAATGACACAATGTCCGTCATGAATTATTTTCTATATCCTTACTATGGTTATAATTCATAAAGTAAGTAAAAGGTTTTTCTTGCAAAAATTTTCTAACAAGTGGCATGAGAGCAACATTAAAGCTTATTTTATGAATTTATAAAGTTTTTTTCTTCACGTATGAAAATATTTCAATATATATAATAAACTATTACATTTTTCTTTTTCTATTTAGTAACCAAAGTGGCTCTCCAAATAATATGATCCAAATATGATAAAAAGGAACTAATAAAGGCTTCAATTTTCACAATGGGTACCCATTATCAAACCTATCATGCCTAACCTTTTGATTTAGTGATGCTATTGTCGTCATCGGTAAAGCCTACAGTTTTTCTTTTCACTTGATTTTGAGAAACGAGTTGGAGCAATTTTTTTTTCTTGATCTTCATTTATATGTTTCTTATGTTTGGTTGATTATTTGTTTTGAAGGGGTAAAAAAAACTTATGGCACTAAATCTCATAAAGTATTGTAGAGTGAATTAAGGGTATGTCATAATCTAACACAAAGGATAGACGTGATTATGCATCGGATTACTCGATATATTTATAATTAAATATTTTATTTAATTTTGTTAGTGACTCTTGGCATGTTTTTCCATTAATAACTCCAACTTTATTTTTAGAAAATATGTCTAATATACCAGAGTTGAAGGGTTCTAATTTTCTTGATTGGAAAGAACAAACACTCATCACAATAAGATGTTTAGTCTTAGATCTATGCCTTTTGCATTGACAAATTTCAAAAATCAATTGGTACAAGTTTGTAACAAGACATAAATCCTTACAAAAATTGGAAGCATTCTAACATATTAGGTCTTATAGTAAAAGAAAAAACACAAATCTATTTCAACATTCGAAAAGGCACAAATCTATTTCAACATTTGAAAAGGCAAGTTAATATTTGACATTTGTTGATAAACAATTTCAAATTCCTGATAAGACATTAGCAAGTACACTAATGACAACTAAGAAATTTGATGGGGGCTATTGATGCTCGAGAAACATAATGAAATATAATGGTACGCAATGAATAACTTAGCTAAACAACTTAATTCTTTGAGTATGAACATCTCTGAATCTTTTTTATGGTGCAATTTATTTTCAAGTCTCTTTTTTCTCAATTCAGTCCATTTAAGATAAGTTACACCATACACAATAATAGTGGTCCATTTATAAACTAATGCATTGTGAAAGTGACAAATTAAGTGAAAATCAAAGTCTTGTCAATGCATATGTTGTTGGAAGCTTGAGTTATGATTGATGTTTCTTTTGTTGTTGGACTACTAACTAGATAACAAAGTAATCCAAGAATTGATCACTGGAAAGTTGTAAAATAGGTGATTTGATATCTTCCATGGATAAATGATTGTAGGCTCACCTATAAGCATTGTGATCCATTTGATCTTCCACGGGGCACAGCGGTCCAAATCCACTATCCACAAATATGTTGTACAAAGTGGATACAAAAGGCATAAGTCTTACAAATACACAAGAGTGTACAAATAAATGTAGCAAGATGGAAAGCTCTCACCAAATATTTTGAACAAAACTCCCAAAAAAAAGAACCAACCAAAATAGCACAATCAGAAGCTCCCAAAAATATTGAAAATAAAATGCAGCCGGAGTCGCAAAAAGAAGAAAGCAGCAACAGGTTGTTGCAACAAAAATAACCGGCTGCTCTACTGGCGTGAAGACGAGCTACTACAGGGCGGACGAGTGCTACAGGCGCTGGCTGTGTGTAAGAAAAAGATAGAATGTAGAGAGGCTGCTATCCGAGAGTTGCTGCTACTATGTACCGAAATTCTAAATGGAGAGAAAAACTGGGGCAACTACTTGCTGCGCATGGCCTTTTGAGAATACCAAGGGACATGCTCCAGACATGCCTTTTTTTAGAAGCCAACAAAGCATTAACAAAAAAAAAAATTCAAGATATGGGCCCCACAAGGAGGGACACCCAACAAATCTCCCCCTCCCGACTTATGGGGACGACTCCACCAATCCAGCCAAAAATCTACACTTCACATGCTTTTCCCTTGACAATGCTTTAGTCATCATATCCGAACCATTATCATCAGTGTGAATCTTGTCAAGCTGCAATAATTTCTTATCCAACACATCTCGAATCCAATGATATCTAACATCAATATGTTTTGACTTTGAATGGAAGATAGAATTCTTACTCAAATGAATTGCACTTTGGCTATCATAATAAAGAACATATCTTTCTTGTTCCATGCCCAACTCTTTTAAGAATCTCTTTAACCAAAGTAATTCTTTGCAAGCTTCCGTAATGACAATAAACTCGGTTTTCGTAGTAAATAGAGCAACACATTTTTGTAATTTAGATTTCCATGCCACAGCTCCCCCTGCAAAAGTCATCAAATAACTCGAAGTGGATTTTCTAGAATCAACATCACCGGTTATGTCGGCATCTGTGAATCCATGGAGCGTAGATTTACCATTTTCAAAGCACAAGCACACCTTTGAAGTGCCTCTAAGGTATCGGAGAATCCATTTTACCGCTAACCAATGCTCCTTTCCTGGATTAGAGAGAAACCGACTAACAACTCCAACAACATAAGATAAATCCGGTCTTGTGCAAACCATTGCATACATTAAGGAACCAACGGCCAAAGCATAATGAATTTCCTTCATCTCTTCCTTGTCTTTTTCACTTGTAGGACTTTGTTTTGAACTAAGCTTTAAGTGACTAGCAAGTGGGCAACCAACGGGTTTTGCTTTATCCATATTAAACTTCTCAAGCACTTTTTCAATGTAACTTTCTTGAGATAACCAAATTTGCCCTTTTTCACGATCACGAACAATTCTTATGCCAAGAATTTGTTTTGCTGGTCCCAAGTCTTTCATAGCAAAAGACTTGCTCAACTCCAACTTCAATTTGTCAATCTTGGAGAAGTCCTATCCTACAATGAGCATATCATCAACATAGAGTAAGAGAATAATATAAGTACCATCCGAAAATTTTTTCACAAACACACAATCATCCGAAGAGGTTTTTGAGTAACCATGATCAAGCATGAAAGAATCAAATTTCTTGTACCATCTCCGTGGTGCTTGCTTCAACCCATACAAACTTTTTTTTAATTTGCACACTAAATTCTATTTTCCTTTTTGTTTGAAGCCTTCTGGTTGTTCCATGTAAATTTCATTTTCTAAGTCACTATGTAAGAAAGCGGTTTTCACATCTAGTTGCTCAACTTCTAAATTCAAGTATGCTGCCATGCCAAGAACAACCCGAATAAATGACATCTTTACAACCGGTGAGAATATTTCATCAAAATCAATTCCCTTTTTCTGACCAAAGCCTTTTACCACAAGCCTAGCCTTGTACCAAATATTCTTTACATCATTTTTCAGCCTAAACACCCATTTATTTTTCAAAGATTTCTTTCTAGGAGGAAGTTTAACCAAATCATAAGTGTGATTGTCAACTATGGAATTCATTTCCTCTTGCATAGCCTCCATCCATTCAACTTTATTTTCATGATTCATGGCTTCTTGATAGCTTTCAGGTTCCCTTTGATCTATTAGAGTAACATAGTAACTTGATGGATATTTAGATGAAGGTCTTGGCTCTCTTGAAGACCTTCTCAATTGAGCTTGCTCTTGAGCTTGTTGCTCCCCCTCATTTTTATCTTCAACATCATTAGGAATTTCATCATTTCCAACATCTTCAAGAGGTGGAAGAACATCTTCCATATTTTCATCATATGCCAAAGGTGGAGAAGGTAAGTCTAAGTAAAAAAAATCATTCCCATTAGATTGTGGTTGCTCAACCGTGCCAAAATCTTCAATTGTTTGATCTTCAACAAATATAACATCTCGGCTTCTAACAATTTTCTTGTCAACCGGATCCCACAATCTGTATCCAAATTCATCATGTCCATAGTGGCATAGCCAAGAAAAAATACATTGCATTGTCTTTTCATCAAGTTTGGATCTTTCATCTTTTGGAATGTGAACAAATGCACAACAACCAAACACTTTCAAGTGATCATAAGTGACATCCTTACCTTTCCAAATTTTTTCAGGAACTTCACCAAGTAAAGGAGTTGAAGGAGACAAATTAATCAAGTCCACTGCTGTCCTCATTGCTTCACCCCAAAATGATTTTGACAACTTCGCATGAGAGAGCATACATCTCATTCTCTTTAGTATAGTGCTATTCATCCTTTCAACAATACCATTTTGTTAAGGGGTTTTCTTGACGGTCTTTTGATGTTTAATTCCTTGGCTGTAACAATATACATCAAATGGGCCAATGTACTCTCCACCATTATCCGAGCGCACACATTTCACCTTCTTTCCAGTCTCCCTTCAACTTTAACCTGAAAATGTTTAAACACGTCTAAGACTTGATCTTTAGTCTTCAAAGTGTAAGTACAAACTTTTGTTGAACAACATCAATAAAGGTAACAAAATAAAGTGCACCACCATGAAATTTAACTTTCAAAGGACCACATACATATGAATGTATCAAATCTAAAACATTAGATTTTTTAGTAACAAACTTTGCATGAAAAGAAGCTCTATGTTGCTTACCGACCAAACAATGAACACAAGCTTTAAGAGAGGTACCTTTCATCCCCGGTAGGAGCTTCTTTTTGAACAAAAATTGCATTCCTTTTTCACTCATGTGCCCAAGCCGCTTATGCCACAAATCGGTGGAAGAGTGACTTTCAATTACATTCACAACACCATTACCAATTTTACCTTGCATCATATAAAGTGTACCGGTTTTCTTGCCTTTAGCCACCACCAATTACCCTTTGTGAGCTTCCATTTTCCATCACCAAAATGATTGTCAAACCCTTCATCATCAAGCTTTCCGGTAGATATCAAATTTAGTCAAATATCGGGTACATGTCTCACATCTTTGAGCACCAACTTGCATCCCAAATTTGTTTCCAAACAAACATTTCCCATGCCAACAATTTTGGACAAACCTTCATTTCCCATCCGAACATATGCATAATTTCCTTTGGAATAAGAAGTGAAGAAATCTCCTCGAGAAGTGATATGTAATGACGCACCGAAATCAATAACCCAATCAGTCTCTTGACTTGTCAAATTAATGCAACTTTCATCGCAAACAACCATGAGATCACCATCAGAAGCAACTGAAGTTGTGTCTTCATAATTTTTCTCAAAATTTTTCTCTTTGTTTTGCTCCTTAAATTTTAATTTTCTACACTCCCACTTCATATGCCCCTTTTTATGACAATAGTGGCACTCAATATCTTTTTTCGAAACTGAGGTGGACCAACCTCTTGAATTATCATTACGGTGAGAATATCTTCTTTTACTTTTGCCTCTCCCCCGGTTTTTTGTCACAAGTGCCTCTAAATGAGAAGAGTCAACTGATTTTATTCTAATTTCTTCATTCAACAAGCTGCTAGTTACTTGGTTCATAGTAAAAATTCCATCGGGAGCCGAATTACTAACAGTCACAACCAAAGTCTCCCAACTTTATGGCAAAGAGTTAAGAAGCATTAAGGCCTGCAATTCATCATCAAAAATTATTTTCATAGTAGCAAGCTAATTGATAATATTTTTCATCTCATTCAAATGCTCAGTAATAAGACCACCATCTTTATATTTCAAATTCACCAATTTTCGAAAAAGAAAAGCTTTATTTGTAGCCGACTTTTTATCATAAAGACCCTCCAGTTTTTTCCACAATTCAAGTGCCGAAGTTTTGGTAGAAACATAATGAAAAACACTATCATCAATCCATTGCTGGATAACACCAACGATTTTCCTATTAAGCCTATTCCACTCATCATCACTTATGTCTTTGGGCTTTCGGCCATCACCCTCAATAGGCCCATCCAAATCTTTGCAAAATAAAAGATCTTGCATTTTTGTTTTCCAAGTTACCCAATTGCTTCCATTGAAACTAATCATACGACCAACATTACCATCCATGATTTATACAAATTTAATGCGTACAAATAACACGGCTCTGATACCACTTGTTAGGGAAAATATTATATTATATATGAACTAATTCCCACAAGTAAATCAATGGAGTAATGCAAAAATGAATAAATAAAATGAGATATGCAAAATTTAACGTGGTTCCCTCAAATGTTGAGGTACGTCCATGGGGTACGGCGGTCCAAATCCACTATCACCAAATATGTTGTACAAAGTGGATACAAAAGGCATAAGCCTTACAAATACACAAGAGTGTATAAATAAATGTAGCAAGATGGAAAGCTCTCACCAAATATTCTGAACAAAACTCCCAAAAAAAGAACCAACCAAAATAGCACAATCAAAAGCTCCCAAAAATATTGATAATAAAACACAGCCGGAGTAGCAAGAAGAAGAAAGCAGCAGCAGGTTGCTGCAACAAAAATAACCGGCTGCTCTTTTGGCGTGAGGATGAGCTACTGCAGGCCGAAAGAGTGCTGTAGGCGTTGGCTATGTGTAAAAAAAAAAAAGATAGAATGGATAGAGGCTGCTATTCGGGAGTTGCTGCTACTATGTACCGAAATTCTAAATGGACAGAAAAACTGGGGCAGCTACTTGCTATGCATGGCCTTTTGAGAACACCAAGGGTCATGCTCCAAACATGCCTTTTTTGATAAGCCAACAAAGTATTAACAAATTTTTTTTTTCAAGATATGAGCCCTACAAGGAGAGACACCCAACAATCCACATTAGGATATATGTTAGGCAGAGGTGTTGATTCATGAAAAAGTATGAAACCAACTCTCTAGCCGTTTCTACAACAAAAGTAGAATTCATAGCATGTCATGAAGCAACCTCCCAAATAATTTAGTTGAAGTGTTTTATTTTGGTACTTAAAATAGTAGATTCTACTTAAAGGCTCGTCATCATATTTTGTGACAATTTAGATGTCATTTTCTTCTCTAAAAACAAAAAAATGTTCAAGTAAGTCAAAACACATAGAGTCGAGAAATCTTATTGTTAGAGAAAGTTTGTGAGATAAAAAAAAAACAATATGTTCGTTGAATACAATAATACTGAAAATGATAATAATTGACACATTGGCTAAGTGTTGCATCTAAAATACATAATAAGCATGTAAATTTTATTTTCTATAATTCATATATATGTACATTATTGAAATAAAAAATGGTGGAAAATGAATTTGATTTTTTAATATAAGCATAGGACCAGTTTATGATATGAACATAATAATTCATATTCTTTCTTATTATGATTTATCTAAATAAATGCTAACCATGTGATGCATGAGAGGAATTATGTTAGATATTTGATATAAAAACTTCATAATTCGTATTAGTTAGTTGTCTAGTTAAGTGTATAGAGGATGATAATCTATGTAAAATTGTATAATTCTTAATGTGATCGTTTGATTAATTGGGAGAATTTTGGATTTTAATATACACATATACATATACATAAATATATATATACACACACACACACATATGTGTGTGTGTGTGTGTAAATAATTAAATTAGAATTAAATTATATATTTATTCATTAATAAATAATAGGTACATTAACTTAAGTCAAGTACCATAATTATTAATGTATAAGATACAATGACCAAAGTCATGTCTCCCAATATGTACTTGAATAATGAAGTTTGTTTATAATCATGAATCAAATGACTCTTTGATAGATTGAGTGACTCCAGAAACTATAAAAAGGATTTTTGGTCCGCTTAACCAAAATTTATTGAATTTTCATCACTAAATCAAACATAAGAGTAAGAGTAGAGAAGATCGAGTAATTTCTACATTATTACAAATTGATCAAAAGGGATGGAAGAAAAAAATAAAGTACATGCATCAAAGATTAGCAATCTTGATACAAATTACCACATAAATTAATTTCCATATACTTCCCCTTGTTATGATTCATAAAATATGTAGTATCTTGAAAAAAAAAAAAAAAAGAAGAAAGAAAGAATTATTAAAATTAATTAAGATTAATAATTAATAAATTAATTAAATCAAGAAATATAATGGATATATATATATATACACACACACACACACATAAATATATAAGAATAAGTGATATATATATATATATATATATGTGTGTGTGTGTGTGTGTGTGTATAAAAGAATATAATATAATGATATTATAATAATAAAAAAGGAGTTAGTAACAGGAAGCTTAAAGAAGCTTCCTGTTGAAATTGGAAGGAAATTTTGATATGAAAGAAACAAAGACCCCCCCATTCACGCTCCTGCGGTCTCTCTCTCTCTCTTCTCTCTCCTTCGTCAACTCATACTCTCTCCTCAATTTTCTCGGCCAAACGTGCGTCGATCGGAGAATGGAAAATACCCTTGGGTTCCATTCTCCGCCACCAACATTTTAAACAGAGTGGATTTGTCATAGGAGCGTCGTAGACACCACTCTTAGGATAAGGTAATCTCTCTCTCTCTCTCTCTCTCTCTCTCTCTCTCTCTCTCCTCAATTTTTCCTTAAATCTTTAGCCAAATCGACAATCGGACACCACCACGGGGTCCTAGCTTTGATCCTCGTTTTTTTAATCAGAGCAAATTTTTAATTTGGATTTCTTAAACACCACTCCAAGACTAGGGTAAGGATAGTGAAATTATATCCATTAATTATTTTTAAAGTTTAATTAGTATGAGGAGTGTGTGAGCTTAAGAAATGTTAAAATAATTGTAATTTTGGGATTGAGTTAATTGAATTGGCGAAAATGTGATTTTAAGGTTTTAAATTTCGAATGTCACAGGAGTGGAATTAAGGATTTTAGCAAGCCTCTTAGTAAACAGGTAAGGGGAATAAATTATAACAGTTATTTTTGAAAATTACTGGTTGAGTAAATATGTGAAAATGAGATTATGATATATTTATTGTGATAATTATAATATGAATATCAGGTGAAATATGTTTGGCATGAGGAATTTTGAAATAATAAATTTATACTGAGAAAGTGTTAGAAATTGAGAAATATGTTTTTACTAAGAAATGATACTATGTTATAGTATGGAAATGTTTTACTCAAATGTGAAAATATGAGAAACCCTATAGTGTTATATATATATATATATATATATATATATATATATATATATATATATATATATATACATATGTGTATTTTACTGAAAAAGAATGAAAGTGATATACTGATAAGTATTTTTCTGAGAAATGATGAATTGTGAAATAGATGTGTATTTTACTAGGTAATGATAAATGTGTTATACAGATATGTTTTCATTGAGAAACGATAAATATATAGATATGTTTAAATGAAATGATGAGAAATGTGTTATACAGATATATGAAATGAAATATACTGGTATGAGATAAGAATTGAGTAGAAATGATGAAAATTATACAGGAATGATAGAATGATACAGAAATGATGTGAACTATACTGACATGTTGAGATATATTGATATAATGGATTGTGAATACTGAAATGTAGAAATGAGAACCCTGATGGATCAGAGTAATTTTGAGAGTACGGTATTGTTGCTAGTATTGTGTTTGTGCAACCACAATACTTATATGGCGTGTGGCGTGGCAGGCGATTGGGCCAGTGTGAAGGGTTGTGTTGTCCCCTGGAGTCTGGACCAGGTGTGGGTAGGTCAATCGTACTACATATATGTTCACTATTTTGATCTAACCAAATAGGCCATCCGCTGTTAGATCCAACTTTCGAGCCGCACAACCCGGTCATGTGGGGTGAATACATGACGATATGAATATCCTCAGGGCAACCATGAGCTACATACATGACGTGTAAAATATATTGGTAGATCATGAGCTGAGGAATGTTTTGAAAGTGAAAAGTGAAATGAACAACTATGGGTTACAGACATGATGTGCTATATGCTGGTGGACACCCATGGACTGGAAAATGTGAATATGAGAAATGAAAGAATGTGAATTGATATGAGAAATGTATAACTGTGAGTTACAGAGATGATGTGCTATATGCTGGTGGACACCCATAGGTTAGGAAATGTGAAAATAAATATGGAAAATGAAAGAATATAAATATGAGGAATGAGAAAGTACATAAATAGTATGAGAATGAATAAGTACGTATATGATATGAGAAAGAAAAAGAATGTATATGACATGAGATGTGAAAGTATACGAATAAGAAATGAGAAATGAAAGCATACACATATGATTATGAAAATGATATGAAAGCTTATGAAACTATGCTTAACATATGTATATGATTTTGAGTGCATATTTGTATATATTTTCCCAACTAGTATATTTATTAAAATGGAATGGAATGTAATATCAATAATGCGTGGGATGTGGAAAATTTGCAGAGGATTTTGGGGTATAACAAAGAGGAAGAAGTGATGGAAAAGGTGAGAAATCTTGGAAACTCTTCGGACCTACTACTATGGCTCCCGGTAAAGGATGGTTGCTTTAATACAAAGTTTGCATGGGATGTTATCAGAGTTAGAGCTCCAAAGTTTGATTGGGCAAAGTGGGTTTAGAATAAATGGTTACTGAAGAAAATTGTTATCTGCATGTGGAAGGTCGCTTTTGAGTGCTTAAGTGTTAATGACAAGGTGAGAAGGGTGGGGGTTTCGCTGGCTTCGGCATATAATTGTTGTGAGATGAGGCAGCCAAAAGATATGGAGCATGTGTTAAATAAGGGAGACCTTGCTACTGAGGTTTGGAGGAAGGTTTCGGTGGAGGTAGGTGTTCCTTTCCTTAGATAACAAAGTTGGAAAGAAAGAGTCCAAATATGGTTTAGTTAGGGCTTCTAGATTTTCTCAAATGGGATCATTGATGGGTTTGATTCCTTGTTTTGTAGTTTGGAGGCTGTGAAGAAGGAGATGTGCGGCTCGAATGGAGGGGAAATTAGAGAGTACTACAATGTGTGGCTATTCATTAAGTATTGTGTGGGGGTTTTGAGCAAGAATATGACAGGAATGACTCAATTAAAGGATGCTGATTTTCGAATATTACAGAATCTGGAAGTGCAAATTGTGAATAAAAGAATTAAAACTATGCAATGTGTGAGATGGCTAAAACCAGGGTAAGGGAGGTTGAAATTAAATTTGGATTGGAGCAGCTTGGGGAACCTAGGGTCGGCGGGTGGTGGTGGCATCCTTAGAGACCATATATGTTCTTTTGTTTTTGGTTTTTCAAAATATTTGGTTCTTGTTCGAATAATGAAGCTGAATTGAGAGCTGTGTTGGAGGGAATAAAGATTTGCAAACGTTTGGGCCATTGTAGTATTGATATTGAATGTGATTCAAATATTATTGTAAATTGGATAAGATCTAGTAGGTGCTCCTTGTGATATTTGTGGGATTTTTAGGAGCAGCTGATCGATTTATTGGAGAGAGTAGACTTTTCGATAAAGCATTGGTATAGAGAAGGGAACAAAGTGGCAGATGCCTTGGCTCGTCATAGGGAGGAATAGTTTGTTTACAAATAATAGTCAACTCCCTGGAGTTATCAATGAGTTGTATAAACTGGAGAAGATGGGTACGACTTATATGAGGTATGTTTAGCTAATTTCCTGTTGGTTTTGGTTTATGCTTTATGTTCTTTATCTTTTGTTTGTTTTGTTGCTTGAGATTTGTTTTGTATGTCTTTATTTTATTTTGCTTGGACTTGTAATCTTGTTTTAGCTGGTTATTGGTGTTGTTTTTTGGGAGGCCTTTATAGTTTTGTCTTTTGTTTCTCCCATTGATTGTCTTGTAACCACGGTATTCCTCCGCCAAAAGTGAGGGTTTATCAATAAATAAATGAAGGTGCCACCCTTCTTAAAAAAAAAAAAAAAAGTGTCACACACTGTAAATAATTTATTCCGATTTACTAAGTAGTGTTTCACCCAGATATCTAAGCTTTTGAAGGAATTGTGACAGACCAATAGATAGAGCTCTGAAATAAAAAAGGGAGCTGGTACCCTGATAGATAGGGTAAGTGTTTGAGTTGGGAAATGAGTTTTGTGAAATTTACTGGGATATTTTGTGCAGTTGTAGAGATGTATATGTGTATGATAGATATATAGTACTCTGGTATTTGTATTCAAGGTGGTATATTAATATTAACTTCCCCTGTTAGGTGTGGTTGAATGAAATAGACTGAATACCCGGTACCCCACTTCGGGTCGGGTTTTGTTAATATAATATCAGAGTTTGTGATATGACATATGCTTGTTTATTATTGTTTATTGTGGGAAAAAAAATAGTATGAAAAGAAATCAGGGCGTCACAAAATAAGTTAGAAGTTTCTTTATGAAAATTTGTTAACAATTACATCTCATGAAATGCCATGAATAA
Organism: Malania oleifera; assembly: GCF_029873635.1. Classification (NCBI taxonomy): domain Eukaryota; kingdom Viridiplantae; phylum Streptophyta; class Magnoliopsida; order Santalales; family Ximeniaceae; genus Malania; species Malania oleifera. The sequence continues at coordinate 31,678,168 of NC_080424.1, forward strand.
TAACCAAATGAATGAAAAATCATTTTTATATGATTGCAAAGCAATGGACCATGCCAGTGTCTCCATTAATACAGGATTCCCACAATATTGGGGTTTTGGATATTTTAGTTGATTTATTAATTTACTCACTAATTGCAAAATTTATGTTCATTTTTAATCTATACAATATATAAATGTACAAATAGCGTAAATTATTTCATGAACAAAAAAATTCTTACCTTTTAAAAGAAATATTGAGAATTCCTAAAATGTGTACTTGCAAATCAATTTATGGACAAAAGTATCATTATTTTTAAAAATAATTGAAATGATGACCTAATCATTCTACTATTAGTTGAAATATATTTTAGTTTCTCTACATTTAATTTGTACACTCATCCACTTGTAATGAGTAATTTTAATTAATTAAATTTATTCCCTAAACTAATTTAATGGTTATGAATAGGGAAGTAAGAATTAAAGAAAAGTCCATCCCTTCTTGGATTAGTTGGTCCATTTGGGGCATGGATATTATTTGTTACAAATATATATATATATATATATATATATAATTTTAAAATTATTTTATGCTAATTATGTACTTGAAGCAATAATTACTTCACGAATAAATTTTTTTTAAGTACTAGACTCATGACAAATAATAAAGACGCTAGTAAATTTTTTTTTTAAATAATGCCATTATGTTGCAAAAATTAATAAACTTATTAATAAAGTAAATCATTAGCTATTATAAATATTTTATATTTTAAAAGGAATACAAAATATATTTTTAAAAATAAATTCAACCAAAATTATATAAAATTACATTTATAACCTCTACATTAGATACAGTAAAATTTGAACCTGAAAAAGAAACTCTATTTAGTGAAAACGAAAACATTGTGTGTCTATATATATATATATATATAAAACATCGTTTAGATGAATAATAATATAATTTTTAAAAGATAATTTTTAATTATGGAAATGTAAACATAGAAGTAGGTAACCTCCAATAATAAAATTTAATTTATTTAATTTTTCTTCATTAATTGATATTAAATAATAAAAAAATAACAATAATTAAGATTTAGAAAGCATATCATAATTTAAAAATTGCAAAAAATTATTAATATTTTTTTGGAAGAGGTTATATATTGAGATTTTTATAATTAAAAAACATAATTATTAATTTTTTATCTATAATATTATGTAAATATTAAAATTTAGAATTTACCATAATTTTGACTAGAGTATTAACGTCATATTTTTTTTATGTATTTTTTAAGATTTTTTATGTCCTTTATCCCTATATTTATATGGTATTATACTAATACATCATGTTAATGTTTGTATTTTATAATTTTGAAATAAAGTATTAATATTTATAAATAAATTTGAATATTCATAGTTTAATATTTATAAAACAAAATTATGATAATATGTTATTAACTTATTTTAAAAATCTATTTAAAATTTATTAAAAATTATAAAAATATTTTATATAATATTATTTACATACAATTACGCACTGATATTTTTGACTAATTAATGGAAAAAAAATATTTTAAGTAAAGTGAAAAAAAAATTACCTCATTTTTAAAAAAATTCTGTAGAATTTTTAAAAAAAAAAAAAAGAAAAAAAAAAAAAAGGAACACAAGTGACAATGATGGCAGCAGCTAGGTCTGCGCTCCGTTCCCCTGGCGTTCTACACCACTGTCACCTGCCCACTGTCCTGAACACCATTGCAAGAAACAGCGAGTCTCTGTATAATCTCCGTCAATCCCACAAATCAAATAGAAGAACAAAGCCGCCAGTCTTCATTTCATCTCTCTGTCATCAATCAGCAACCCCAATACTTTTCTTGCCTTCGGTCCCTTCCAATCTTCTCATCCTGAAATGATCCCAATCTTCAGAACAAGAAAACGCTTAAGCATCGTCACTGCCTGGAACGTTTCTGCAACTAGTCCATCTCCATTCGCATCTTCCCAAGCACAACATGACCCGTCTTGTGCACAACCCCAAACCCCAGTTTCAAGCCCTGCTAGGGTTTTCCCAGTTCGCGCCTTCTCAACGCAATCTTCAAAATTCCCCGAATATGAGATGCCGTCGGTAACGTGGGGAGTCGTCCAAGGACGAAAGGAGAAACTTATTTCCCGCGTGATAATCTGTGACTACTTGAAGAGTATTGGGATAGTTCCTGATGAACTGGAACACTTGGAATTGCCGTCAACGGTTGAAGTGATGAGGGAGAGAGTGGAATTTCTCCAGAAGTTGGGGTTGACAATCGATGATATTAACGAATACCCTTTAATGCTTGGGTGCAGCGTGCGCAAAAATATTATACCAGTCTTGGGATATTTGGAGAAGATAGGTATTCAAAGGTCGAAGCTTGGTGAATTTGTTAAGAATTACCCACAAGCGCTACACGCCAGTGTTGTTGTTGAGCTTGCTCCTGTCGTGAAGTTTTTACGTGGGCTTGATGTGGAAAAGCAAGATATTGGTTATGTGTTGCAAAAGTATCCGGAACTGTTGGGGTTTAAGCTTGAAGGGACTATGAGCACTTCAGTGGCTTATCTTGTTAGCATTGGCGTTAGTCCGAGAGATATTGGTCCAATGGTTACACAATATCCTTATTTCTTGGGAATGAGAGTTGGGACCATGATCAAGCCATTGGTTGATTACTTGGCTTTTTTGGGTTTGCCAAAGAAGGTGTTGGCTCGGATGTTTGAGAAGCGGGCATATCTACTGGGTTATGATTTGGAAGAGACAGTTAAGCCAAATGTGGATTGCTTGATCAGTTTTGGGATAAGGAGGGAAGCACTTCCTTCGGTGATTGCACAGTGCCCTCAAATTCTTGGGCTTCCTTTGAAAGCAAAATTATCTACTCAGCAATACTTCTTTAATTTAAAGTTAAAAATAGATCCCGAAGGTTTTGCTCGACTGGTAGAGAGGATGCCACAAGTAGTTAGCCTCAATCAGCATGTGATTATGAAACCTATTGAGTTTCTTTTGGGTCGGGGAATACCTGCTGTAGATGTATCAAATATGGTTGTGAAATGCCCTCAATTGGTTGCGCTGCGAGTTGAGCTCATGAAGAATAGTTATTACTTTTTTAAAACTGAGGTGGGAAGGCCAGTGAAGGAGCTTGTTGAGTTCCCTGAGTACTTTACTTATAGCTTAGAATCCAGGATCAAACCTAGGTACCAAAAATTACAAAGCAGGGGGATTAGGTGTTCTTTGGCCTGGTTCCTCAATTGTAGTGAAGAGAGATTTGAGGAGAGGCTGCAGGCTGACTATATTGAGACAGAGACCATGGGTCCATCATTTTGTATGGGTGGGAAGTTAGAATTACCAGGAAATGAGATTGTGTCAGATGAAGAAGATGAGAGTGATGATGAAATACTTTATAGACGCACGGTTTCTCTTTAGTGAACTTTTGTTATGTGACAAAAATAAATCTAATTTATTTGGCAATATTACCTGTTCTGATTTCTATTATAATTTCTATTCTTTTTTGGTTTACTTGCTGAATCTTCCTTTGCCTGAGTTTTTCTGTGGACTTTGTCTCCATGGCCTATAATTACAGTAGATGATGTTGGTTAGTCCTTAAGTTTACCTGAAATGGGAACCTTTAAACATTGGTATGTTCTTTTTACCTGTTTTTCTACTTTCTTTCCTTTCCTGTTGCTTTTTGTATTGCTTTTTTTTTTTAATTGATAATTTTATTAGTTGTGTCAGGTCTGTTCAGTATCGTACATGATTTATTATACTTGTGCAGTTGTGCCTATGTTGACATGGGATAGTGATTTTATGCAGCATCATACATGCCTTGTTGTATTTATGGAGATATCATACCATCCCTGCTCTTTTGGAACTTAAAACTTTCTTTAGCTTCTGGCCTTAATGTGGACAATGAAATATGTTGTCTTGATGCTGTTGAAGGCACAATAGGCAATTTAGGCTTTCATTATAGCGTTAGTTTTTGAAATCTAGACCAAAGTCAACTAATTTTGCGATTATATTCGTCTAGGCTCAGTTTCTTTTTTATACTAGACATTTATTGATAAATGTGTCTACAAAAGATCAAAGGATGTGCATATCCTGGTGTAGGTTTTGATTTGAATATTAAGATGAAATTAATTTATTACTTACTGCAATGTTAAGCAAGTTGACCTATGCTTGTCTCATGCACGCACATATGAGGACAATGAAGTATGCTGTCTTGATGCTTTTGAAGGTGCAATAGGCAGTTTAGGCTTTCATTATATTAATCAATTTTAGAAATCTAGACCAAGAATGTACCAATTTTGTGATTCTATTCATTTAGTTTCAATTTCTTTTTTGGTGCTTAGATATATTGATAAATGTGTCTACAAAAATGTCAATGGATGGATATATCCTGGTGTAGGTTTTGTTATGATTTGAATGTTAAGATAAAATTAATTTTTTGCTTACTGCAATATTAAGCAAGTTGAACTGTGCTTGGCCTACACATGTGTGTGTATTGTTTTGCACCTTTTTCAAATAGTGCAAGTGTTTTTTAGTTCTTCTTTAGCATAAAATCTTTTTCTCGTGACCTAGTCTTAAACATAACTTGATTTGGCCCAAATGCGTTGGAAATTCCATTATGCAAATAGTTTTTGGATTCTTTTATACTTTAACACCAAAGTCCAACTCTTATGTATGCCCTTGGGTCATCTCATTAAAGGTGACCTACCAAATTTCGTTGTTCTTAAATAATTTAAAATCTTGAAATTTCCCTAATGCAACTGTTGATTTGAAGAATATTTTTTAAATAATCAATACAGAATTTGATTATTGGCTGCATGGGACCACTAATTAGTTAACAAATTACTTGTTTAAGATGTGCTGTTGAAACAAAGTCTGAAGAACAGCGGAGAAGGTGGAGACTATCTTAAAGTGGCAATGTTACAGCAGGGAGAACCCAGGCAGCAGTTGGGGCTCAGTGGCTAGAATTTTCTGCCCGCAGAGGGTAGGCAGGTGAAGATGCTGGGCTTTTGGGCCTAAATGCATCTGCAGCAGAGAAGGACTAGTGTTAAGCTTATTTTTTATCCAGGCCAATTAATTTCTCGAGCTATGCTTATTGTTCCAAATGGGCAAGTTGGTCAGGGCCCAAATTTCAACCCCAGAACAGTGATTATGTTCCAGCTGGTTGTAGGGTTGGGAGGTCCTGCTAAGACTCTTCAAAACCCAATCCTACTGATGGAAATAGTGAGGCAGAGGTGCAGAAGTTTAACGTTGATGAGGAAGAAGGGAGGAATCAAAGAAGTGCTGATGGCAGTTGGGTTTCACTTGAGAAAGAGCCTGTTGTTGATGTGCATAAGGTGGGTAACAACTTTATGATGACTGACCACCAGAATCAGAGATATGATCCACTTGTGAAACAGATGGGGACGCATGCTGATGCTTGGTGGTAAATCTCAGTGATGGGTAGCTATGGTGACTGAATTTCGATATTGACAAAATCCTTTCACCTTTGTCTGCTCTGGGGTATCTTCAGGGATAGAAGAATGTGAAAACCAGCACATTGGGGATGAGGCTCTGAAGTCTTCTTTCAATGCAGATATGCACACTTCCTTAGTTCTTTTGATATATGTTTGGAGAGGCTGGAAGGACAAGGCAATGCTGCAATGAGTTGGAAGAGGAGACCAAGTTTGGCAGTGATTTTGGTTGTGATGGCGGTTCATTTTTGGATGGGCTTCAAGGACAGGATGGTGGTGACATAGATTCCTTGGACGGTGTTTACAAGGTCTCCTGTGTTAGAGATTTGAACACAGTTGATTTGGAAGGGGTTCTGATATTTTAAAATGAAGGTATTACTAGAAAAGGTAGTAGTGTTAGGGATTGTATTTTACCTCCCCTCATTTTTTACTAGGAGATTAGTGTTAAGGACATTGCTTGTCAATATCTCATGTAGAACATGGGCATCTGCTGTCTGCTCCTGGAGGCAGGACGTTAGGTTGGGTGGAGGTCAGAGTAGGGTGAAAAAAGGTCGAAGGGAATAAGCCAATTTAAATTGTTCTATAAACTATAATGTGAAAGTATGAGAAGAGGCTTTCCAAATAGTTGTTTTAAGATTTTTTTTTTTTTTTAAAAATTCTTCTTTTTATTTTCTCTTACTTTTAGTTTGAGGAGTTCTTGTCCTCCATTAGATTGTACTTTCTTTCCTGTTTTTCTTATCAAACTTTATTTTTCTATAAAAATAAAAATAAAAGAAAAAACTGTTATGTTTTTAGGTGTGAATGCATTGGATGTTCTTCTATCCCACGTGTGTGTGTGTGTGTATGCCAGGCTGCCAGCTTGCTGCTCATCATGGCTGACATGAATGTTGAAGTAGAAACCCTAAAGCTTGCTTTGAATCCTGAAGAGACCTGAACAGACACAGTGAATCCTAGTCAATGACTAGCTGAACAGATAGAGGTAGTCTCTTTTGACCTTTGGAGTTTGTAATCAGTTTTTATGTTTTTTGTAAAAGTTTTTTTCCCCTAAAACCAAGCATTTGTGTTACTCAGAACATGGTTTGCACAAAATTCTGTGGAAAGCCGACTTTGGGGGACTGATTTGGGCTTGCAGTTGGATTCAAGGTTTCTGCAGAACCTGCTTTCATTCCTATGGGGATTTCAAAATTTTTAGAATTTATTCGTGCTTTTATTGTATTTGATGTCTTTAGCCTGGGTAGCAGTATGGTAGTAAGCTGGAAATTCTTTTGATGTTGTTTACAATGGTTCTTTTCTGATTACTGTTCTGCAGGGGTGTATGTAAATACTAGAATTAGAACAATAATTTCATTCCTTTAACAAGTCTATGAGACTTTGTTATTAATGGGTGAACTTCTTTCGGTGTTGTGCATAGATGAATATGCTAACTGTTTATAATTTCAGTTTCATTTGTAAGCTTTGAAAATATTAAGATGGGGTGATTGAGAAGACGTCGTCGATTTCTAACTGTAAGGACGTGCAGTATAGTGCATCTGTCTTCCTGCATAACTGAATGAAGAAGGACAAGGTATTGTTCGTACCTTGAAACTGATGAAGGACAAGGGATTGTTCTAACATTGAGTTAGAGTTCCTGTTTATGAGATCAAGCAGTTGAAATGCTCTTTCCCATTCAAAAATAGATTTTTTGCTTATTACCATGGATAGTTTGAGTTTATATTCTCTTCCTATAGCTTGAGTGGCTTTGGAGATTTACTTAGTTGAATTCTTCTCATTGTGGTAGCTATTGATTTGTTCTTTCTTAATTTGATGATATATCTCATCTAATATTGGGGTTTTGTAAAACTTATTTGGACTACAAATGTACTCTTGATTTTTTTTTTTTAATTGAGTTTTATGTAAATATTATGTTAATATGTTCCATTTACTAGCAGGCTGCTATGGGAAATGATGACTTTCTTAGCATTTTTCAAGGGAAGAGGTTCTATTGATTGTCATTGTTGCATTCTAATGGCACTAGTTTCTTATTGATTTTCTCTCATGAATTGCTGACTGATTATGGATTGTGAACCGAGCTTGATATATTTCTGCTGTTTCTTTGAATGAGATGAGATTGGAAGAAGGCTATAATGAAGATGCCTTGGTATGATTCCTCTTAACATGCATGATTTTGGCTTATGTCATGGTCTAATGTACACAAGAATCTGGATTTTGGGGAGGCACTGACATTCTATTAGTATATATAGTGTTTGTGGACAGTTTATAGTACTATGATTCCAACCATTGTTACCCAGAACAGGATTCAAAAGAAATGGTTAGTGATCGCATAAATTGGTGGAAAAGGATTCATATAGTCGATCCCACTTAGTGGGACTAAGGCTTGGTTTTGTTATTGTGTTGTTGTTACCCAGAACAGTGTCCATCTGGGACACAGTAAATTGGGAGTAAAAAATGTGAATGTGGTGACGAAGCTTGGCCAGCCGCTGGATACACTCCTTACAACGAAGATGAGTATAACGAGTTTCATGAGTGAGGTCAAAACCTTTGGGGTAACCCCAATTGGTTTGACAGCGAGTTCTAGAATAAGAAAGCATGCATTTCTTTTGCTGGATTGAAGTCAAGTTACAATCCATTGCTTAGTCAAGACCAAGATAGGATTCATTCCAACATGTGCTTATGAAAGCCCAATGGTGCGGTGGAGATAGTTGTAGCTGATGGGTGACAATTCAACATAGAGTTTCTTACTTTAGAGGTGAGACTTATGATGAAGATATTGGCTTCATCACTCCCATAGGTTATGATGGCTGAGGGAAGTTCATTGGGTTGCCTCTTTCTAGGCCCTGCTCAAGAATAATGGAACTAGGGACCTTTAGACTGATTGCCCAGCCCTAGTGATCAAGGTTCTTATATAGACCATAAACTGAACATATGATCCTTATCAATGAACACAATTATGCCTTATCTTTTTAGATGTAAGTTTGCAACTGACCAATTTTAGTTATCAAGGGGATTGTTAGGCTCTAAACTTATTAGCTGAAATTACCAAGTTGCAATTAGCATCAATTGGATGACATCATGGCTACGGTCTAAGACTGTCCCAAGGAGATCAGCTGTGTGGCCTTAGGGTGCTACCAATCATGGAGTTTGTTTTGCATGGGATTACAGTGATATAGGCTTAGCCAAAGTTTGAGCATGACTTTGTGGCTGTGCGAGTATATATAGGATAAACCAAAGTTTAAGTGTGACTTAGTGGCTTTGTTAGAGGAATTTATGGACTGTTTTGCATGGGATTACGGCAATATGCTAGCATAGATACTGGAATACAGGCAACAAATCGAGGATAACTTCAAACTGCTTAAACAATGAGCGAGGAGGATGGCTTCATAAGTCATTGAAAGTGTTGAAGAAGAGATAAGCTGCTCCTACGGGTTGGATTTGTTGACAGTCAGGTAAAGAGTAGCTCTTTAGCCTAGTGCTAGTCATAGAAAAGAATGGAAAAATCAAACTACACATCAATTTTAGTAACTTGAATACAACACTACCAAAAGACTACTACATCTTTCCCACGGTGGATATGCTTGTGGATTTAGTTGCTAGAAATGAAATGTTAATCTTTATAGGTGGGCACTTGGGTTGTAATTCATCTTCATTGCCAATAATGATGTCCATAAAGCAACATTTTTCTATTTAGGCTCTTTGGGGCTTTTGAACAGGTGATCATGCCACATCAAATGGGAATGAACTTGGATTTTGCGTGATATGATCGACCATTTATGGAGTTGTACATCAATGATGTTGTGGGCAAAGCCAAACACAAAACAAATCACTTGGGTGATCTTAGAAAGGCATTTGAAAGGATGAGTGCTCCACCAATGGAAGATGAAGGCTTTAAATGTGCTTTTGGAGTGTTTTTGGGACTCATACCCCAATGAGGAATAGAGGTGGATAAAAGCAATGTGAGGGCTATTAGCAGGATAAGCCACCCAATACAAAGAAAGAGCTTTAAAAATTTCTTAGCCAATTGAACTTCCTCAGGAGATTCATCTAAACATAGTTGGGTAAACAAGGGAATTTTTTATGCTCTTAAATTTGAGGAAAGAGCATGCATTTGTATAGTAAAGGAAACTCTAGAAGCCTAGAAGGATGTTGATGCTCGTCTAATCTACTCACCTTGATGCTGCTCAAGTCAGGAAGGCTTTTGATACTCTACATCTGTGCAGTACAAGATTCAGTTGGAGTTGCACCCACAAACTATCTATTACTTGAGGAGAACAATGACTAAGGTTGATTATATTTGCCTAATGAGAAACTATCTCTTGCCTTGTTCTTCTCATGCTCCAAACTACATCCCTGGTATGTGTGGCTGCAATGGTATTGTGTCAAACAAACATCATTATTAAAGGTAGAAGGCTAGAATATGTAAGTGGACAATAGCCCTCTCAAAGTTGGCCCCCAAATATGTTTCTTATAAGGTCATCATGAAACCCTTGGCTGATTTTCTTGCAAGCTGTCCTTGTTTATTGGGAAAATATCTGGACAGACATATTGACGAAAAGTCATGGCAACTAATGTTTGATGGATCATGAACAAGCAAAGGATCACCAGTTCACGTGGTTTTAGTTCGCCTATTGTTAAGTAGAACTTTATGTCTTTTATTTTGGACTTCCTTATTGAAATAACCAAGCCAAATACGAAGCTCTTTTGATGGATCTTGAGCTATTATTAGATATCAATTTTTTTTGTCGAGACTCTTTATGGATAAACCAAGTGATAGGGGACTTCAAATGCTAAAGCCTAGGCTTGAAGCATTATTTCCTCCAAGTTTCATCTTGGCTAGAGCAGTTCTTCGAAGTTTGAATGTAGTGTATTGACAGTAGTCTCAATAGAGGCTGATGATTTGGCATGGTCAACCTCACGGTTTGAGTTTCATCCACTATGTTGGGGAGAATGCCTGCACAATAAAATGCCTTCATTCTTCCAGCCAAGAAGTTCTAGAGATCCATCTTGATGCAAATTTGGTGGATGATGATTGTGCAGTACATTAAGAACCTAAGAGAAAGACAACAATCAGGGTGGCATGTTATGTAATATTGGGCAACAAGGTTTGTAAGACTTGAAAGTGCCTTGTGTCTGAGGAAACCTTATTGACCATGACAGAGATTCATAAGAGATATGCAGTGCTTAATTGCTTATTGAGCTAGAATCCCCATGAGGTGGATTTTGCAACATTATGGATTTTATTTGGCAGATGGTTTTTGTTGATTGCAGGACTATGCAAAAGGGGGTAAAAACATTTTTAACACATGATTGTCGAACCGTGATTGTTTAATGGATGGGCAGTGGATGTGATTGATTCTACCTACCATCATCAAAGAGATGCTTGTTTATCATTATGGCAGTCAATTATTCATTGAAGGGGTGGAGGGTATCCCTATTAGGACGGTCAACCAAGAGTCATTCATTATTTTTTTTACAGGAATTTGTCATATATAGATTTGGCCTGTAAGAAACTATAAATGTCAATCAAGCTTCAATCTTCTCTAGGCGTATTGACTTTGCAAGTAAATATGGTTTCAAATTGTTTCACTTGGCTCCTTCCTTCATGTAGATTAACAAGCAAACCTAGTTGACCAACAAAACCCTAAAAGCTAATCTTGAAAAGGTTATCTAAGAAAACCAAAGGGTATAAGACGTCTTACTTCCAAAAATATTGTGGGCCTACATGACATCTTAAAGAATGACCATGTGCACTACTTAATTCCATCACATTCATCCATGATTTGTATTGCAATGCTTCCCATGGATGTCACAACCCAATCATTATGAAGAGCTGCACTGAGTGTAGTAGATAGGGAATGTTAAGATGCTGAATTAGAGGACCTAGATGAAGCAAGGTTGCCTACTTGCTTACTCTAGATAGGATAGTCACTTAAGAGGACCTAGATGAAGCAAGGTTGCTTACTCTAGATAGGATAGTTACTTGGAAGAAAAGGGTTGGGCAAGCATTCAACAAGAGGTTCAAAGCAAACTCCTTTTTAGGGTGGGTGACTTGTCTTGATGGTGACTCTTCTCGTTGGCCACAAAGACCCAAACCTAGGGAAATAATCATGGGAAGGGCCTTTCCTAGTACAAGTAGTATTGATAAAAGGTGCTTACTAGCCAAAGGGATTTAGAAGGGGTACCTCATGATTGAGTTATCAATGACTAATTCTTAAAGATCCAACATTCTTATGTTGAATTATGTAAACAAAGACAAGCTGAGGAATTGAAGACATTCAATATAGTTGAATTTGATAAATTTTCATTCAAATAATAAAGCGCAGTGTTAGGGCATTAGAGTTTTGTGGCTGTAATGCATGGTTTTGGTATATGATTATTGTATTCGAGGAATGGTTAATTAACCCGAGTGTGACTGTGCAATTGTCACTGGGATGGTTCCGGTATGTCTCAGTGACATGGTGGTTGGTTTGGATAGTTTTGATTGTGGTGTTCTTGAATCTAAGATATATGATTATTAGATCCTTGGTGGTTACTCATATGTGACCAAAAATACTTCAGGGGCTTGACTTTTGGGGTGGGGTGGGGTGGGGTGGGGTGGGGGGAGGGTGGAACACCAAATGAACGGCCTACCCCCTTCGGTATCTTGATAAAACTAAGTGAGCACCCTGAGGAGTGCGTAGGGGTGGGCTTTTGACATCCTCAATGGGTGTCCTAGGCTTTAGTGTGGGATTGGGAGCCTTATGGAAGATCCATTTGGGAATGGGATTGTGTGGGTACTCTTGGTCCAGAGGTTTGGGCGTACGTTCTTAGTTGTTGACTATACAGTTGGGGGGTGTCATCTTGGACCTTGGTTGTGTTCAGGGGATGAGAGTTACTCTCAATATTGGTGGAGTGTGAGTTGTTTCCCTTACGGTTCAAGTTCGAGTTCATTAGTGATGACCTTAGTTGGTTGAAGGGCTATTGAGCCGTGAGACTTGACCACTGGGTTAGACACTTGAGTGTTTCCTTGGATAAAGATGAGTACAATTGAGTTGGACTTGGTGTAGTCTTGTTGCGGCATGGGCTTGACTGCTTGACACTTTAGGAGGATTTTGGCAAGGGTGATTCCTTTTGCCCATTAAGAACTCCATGTCCACGACATGCAACTTTTGTGCCATAGTGTGAGTGCAAAAATAGGTCATATTCTACTAGTTGCTCTAGTTCCTCGAGGGTTGCCTTCGATGCCTCTAAAGTGATGCGCCCTCGGGCTTCCTTTTTTACCGAAGACACTTCCTAATTGAAGCACCTAATGTCTTTACCTACCTACTTGAGCTTTGTAGGACACTTTTAGTAGGACAATTGCTTGTCGGTCTCCTTCATTGCTTCCTCAACAAGAAGTTCGATTGTTACTCAATTGACAGTGGAGTGTTAGCTACAACTAGTCTACTAGAGCTTAAGTGTATTATTTTTATTTTTACTTAATAGTATATAGTATGGAAATGCATTCATTTCTTCTACATCGACTCGGTCTATAGTAACCCGATCAATATATATATATATATATATATATAATAAATAAATAAAGAGATATTTTGGAGAAGATATTTTGAAAGGAGATATTTTGAGATATTTATATATAAATATATTGAAGGAGATATTTATTTTGATTACTTAAAGGTTAAGTTAGGTTTTTCTTTATAAACTCTCATTCTCTCTCTCTCTCTCTCTAGATACAAACTCCACTCTCTCTCTCTCTGAGATTTTCGGGCCGTGTGTTGCCGGAATCGACGATCTAACGTTGCTACATGGATTAGGGAAGGAATCTCTGCAGGTTCTACAGATCAGAATTTCATTTCGGAGATTTCAGAATTTTTTCCAAAAATTGAGGTAAGGGTCGGTTTTTGCTTTTGGTCCGGTAGATCTGTAGTATACGAGATTATACTGAAGTTTTGTTTTTTGAGTATTAGATTTTGGGGTTTTCGTGCCGTTGTTTTGAACCGTTTAGGTTTGGGGTTCGGAAAGCTAGGGCTTGAGTTTCGGATCGTTTCCGACTCCGATTCACACGCAAGTAAGGGGGTTATGTTAATACAGTGATTTATACAATATGAATCGATTGAAATGTTGAAATAACTTTTAGATATCGAGTTACGGAGGTTTTAGGGTTTTCGGGCCTCGGTTCGGTAAACTGGCTTTATTTTCAAAACCAACCGGTCAAATTCAAGTATTATATTTTTAGAATATTGTAGTTGTCATTCCAGACCTTTTCATCGGTTGGAAATGTTGTTTTCGTTGTTTAAAACCCGTACTGTGATATTAACTGTTTATATTTACTTTCGGGTTGTTTTCGAATGTGGAAAACTGTGTGGCAGGTGTTGATGCTGTGAAATACTGGAACTGTTGTGAAAATGCAGGAAGTTTATTTGACAGCTACGGGCTGGATTTCACGTAATGATGTGTTTTATGAAATGATTTCAAAAGAGTGTTTAAATTTCTTAAATTGCACGATATGCTTTAGGAACCCTGGGGACTGATAGTGTAGGCACGGATCCATTGTCAATGAGGGCACCATACTTTTGATCTATATGAACCTAGACTGTATTGAGACAATAGGGGCGGTTTTAGTGTGAGTTTGCCTCTTGATCGTGTACCCAGGCTGTACTGAGACAGTTGGGGTGGTCAACCTCGATTGTGCGGATTTATACATGGTATAAAGTTTGAGGTCGTGTCCTATCCTGCATATCTGTACATTTATGTAATTGATGTTATATACTATGAGACTATTCATATGAAAATGGGCTACGTATTTTACAATTATGGAAATGAGGATTATATATGTTTATGTTTTTGTTAAACACAAAGCATGCTGGCCACACACTGTTATTAGCTTAATCGTCCCTTACTGAGAGATGTCTCACCCTATCATACAAACTGTCTTTTCAGGTCCTTATCGAGGTTGAGATTAGCAAGGACTGGGGCGGGATAGCGATCAATTTTTGAGTGAGCGTCTCCACGAGCTCGATTTTGTAGGTTATGCTATAGGTTTTCAGAACTAGTAAAATGTTTAAGACTCGAGGATGCGTCGAGTATCATACAATATTATATGGATGTTGGAATAGCTGTATATGTATCTGACAGGCAGTTAGAACTCTGGTAATAGTTTGATGGATGTTTATGTTTTCAAAGGTCACTCGAAGTCTGAGTGCATTGATCAACCAATAATGTTTTTACTAATATAATGGCCTTGGATTTGGTAGAAAACTATGGGTAGTATTTCTCCAATAATGTTAATAGGAAATTGGTCCAAGGATAGTGTTAGAATGCCAAAGCTACTCATGCTGGGGCCTTTCGAAGGAGGTTTGTATCTTTATAACTCAGGACAAGACCCTTGTGAGCCCGTGGTTTGAATCTCTTTCGGCTTAGCCACAACATTAGCAAGTTTTGCTTGGGTGTTTGGCTTAGAAGAAAAAGGAAATCCCTAAGCAATTAGAGGGGGTAGTCTTTTAGTGGTCAAAGACATACAGAGAGAAGGTGTTCCATCTTATTTGCCCCAACTATGTGTTGAAAGCCAAATTTACTTAGCAAAAAAAAGAAAGAGATGAACAAGTACAAACTAAGTTGGTATAGGGAGTTAAGAGAGAGGACTTTTTGGAGGCTTTAGTCACTGTGATTAACTAAATTCATAGTGAGCTAGCTCATTGCTTGGGAGCAACCATCTTTATTTATGGAGACTGTTGAACTATAGGACAGAGGTAAATGATGAGCTTTATTAGGGAGAAGACCACTTTCAATGGTTGAGGGGCCCTTCAACTAGAGTTGTTTGAGGCACAATTGCACAAGGTTATTCAAAATTTTTTTTTATTTATTATTTTTTTTGGGGGTGGATGGGGACTTTGTTATTTGGTTGATAGTTGATCAGTAGCGTGGTGCTGTGGTGCTTGCATTCCATTGTAGCTACATCATTGGCAAGATGGACTGGCCGCATGGTTATGAGAATCTTACGACTCATGATTCAATTCATATGATTTGCATCAATTCCACACCAAATTGATTCGAACATTGCTAGAGAAAAAAAAACAACCGAGTTATTGCTGAATCTATCGATTCCATGAACATGCCCCCTGAATTTACACATTTCATACGATTTTGAATCTATCTTATCTTGTTAGACATGACTGGTTTAAATCCCAAAAAGTAGCATTTTTTTCATTTTTTTTGTTTTTTTTTTTTTGTTTCGTTTTTGTGTTTTTCCCCCTGCACAATTTCATTTCATTTCTTGCCTACATCATTTCTATGCTGAAATAGAGGAGAAACAGAACGGTATGTCTTTTGTTGCCTTCACAAAATCATTTTTCCAAGTTTCCTTCTTCAAGGAGTATAGTGTTTATCCATTTAGAACAAAGGGTAGGACACTGGGTGAGGTGACACTGATGTTTCATTCTATTTTTTAAAATTCAAACATTAGTCATTTTAGTCCTTTGTTTTCAATTATTTATCACTTTTGTTTATTTTCAACTATTTATCACTTTTGTTTATGTTAATTGTTCTTTTTTTTTTCTTCTCATTTTTAATTAGAAAAGCAAATGCATGAAATATAATTTTCTTTTTTTGTTGATAAACAACTTCAACAATAGAAATTCAGTTTTTCATTTTTTTTCTTGATTCCTTCCCTTAAACAACATAAATATAAATTTTTTTATTAATTTTTCTTTGTGCCTTCCCTTTTAATTGTTTAGGGAAAGCATACACATGTACTACTTTTTTACTGTCAAAATGTAAACGTATTTTACTATTTTGTTTATTGTTTGTATATCAGTATATGCATGCCATTTATAATTGATTTTATAAATCTGTAATGATACTTCAATTCAATTTGATTCATCATTCTCAATTCCTGTAATTTGGATTTCGATTTT
This sequence comes from Malania oleifera, assembly GCF_029873635.1. Lineage (NCBI taxonomy): Eukaryota > Viridiplantae > Streptophyta > Magnoliopsida > Santalales > Ximeniaceae > Malania > Malania oleifera. The sequence continues at coordinate 31,694,499 of NC_080424.1, forward strand.
GAATTCAAATCTTGATTGACAACTATGATTGGAGGAGCTAAGTTTGGCTCGGCTGATTGATTGGTGGGTATTGTTTTCTTCTTTTTTATGCACCCTGTGAGCTCATCTAGATTTGCTGCTGCAAAATACAAAATAAGTTGGTCATCTGTCTGTCTTGATTGAAATTCTTACAAATGGTGAAGGTACCTTTGGGTTTTTGGTGGGGGGGGGGGGGGGGGGGGGGGGTGTGTAAGAGGAGGATTGCCCCTTAAGGAGATCGCATTGTGGGAGCATTCAGGAAATGGTGGAAGCTTGGGTCAGGTTAAAAGGCTCATACAACCAGTCATAGGTAGCTTCAACGTGTTTTAGGAGTAATTTGTGTGAACTTATGTCACTACTTAGCATCATACATTTTCCTTAGCTTTTCGGGAGCCTTTTGTATAAAATCTTCCAAGAAGGCTTTATAATGAGGATTCTAAGCAAGATTAAGGCTAATTGGAAAGAAAGAATAAATTTTGGCCTGCATACCTGCTCCTTTGCTCTTCTGTCTGATTGCAGTGGTTGCACTAGCCTTCAGAGATGAGGCATCAGCTGGGCTATAGGTTTGCGGAATGTCGTCCACGTCTTGTTCTCCTTATTAGACTTGGCATCATATAAGGTGGTGAAAAATGTGTTTGAATGGGTGAGTGAAGATATTCTGCATGCAAGGTACTCTAGGCTGATAGTCGAAAATATGAGGTGGAATTCAGTGTTCCTTGAACCTCCAGTGACTAGCTCAATTGCATCCACATCAAGAAAGGTGATGAGCTTGATTAAATGCTTGTTGAAGGTGAGAGAATTGGGTAGGAAGAATGAGGCGAAATAGTGGAGATCCCTGTTAATCAAAGTGCTCCATGTACAGCTCAAATTGTCATGCCAAAGTAATCTAGGACTGTTGAGGGAAGTAAGAAATGGAGTGAATGAGACTGGTGGGTGTGGTCTCCATGGAGAACAAGGTCGATTAGTTGTTCAGTTAGGAACTTGGGAGAGAGCGAATGAGGGGTTGGCTGCAGGAGGTTAAGGAAAAGAAGTCATCAGGGCTTAACATGCTGCGTTAAATACACGTAGAGCCATGCTTGCAACACCTAGAATGAGCCCATCACTCCCAAAAAGCATCTCACCTTTTCATGCACTTACTAAATTACAAAGTCCTCGATACAAGTGAGCAATGAATGACTTGAGTGTCAAGTGCTACCTTTCACCCCTCAAGCAGGCAACCTAGTAAGTCGATGATTTTGATGGATGGTGTGCAAAAGATGTACTTGCATATAAGGAGCAGGAAGGTTGTATGCTCATCTTGAGGGACTGCTGAATCGGCCTTGCCCATGTTTTGTTCGAGGAAGGATGAGTATGATGGATTCCCCATGTCAAATGCAGTTTGGCAAGCAAGGGCCAAATTTGCATAGACCTCTTCTACATAGGATTGAAGACCAAAGAGAAAAGCCAAGTCAAATGGGGTTGGAGAAATGTGGCTAAACATCAGGATGAATGCACTCACACTAATGGCCAAGATTGTGCTCATTACACCCACTAGAGGGGAATGGGAGGAGAATACTACATGCTATCTACTTCCACAACCACAAGTCTTCAAAGGCAGCTTCAACTTAGCCAAACTGGATGTATTCCTTGGCGGTGCTCATCCAGAACAACTAGAATTGTTACTCTTCTAGAAATTCTTGTTGAGATCATCACACTTAACCAAAAAAACTCCTGTGCCATTTTGGAATGAACTTCCAAAGTGTCAGCGTGAATGCTTTTTGACTTTCACTGATTTTATAGTGAGTCCACCACCACCACCTTCATCTTAGACCTTTGAATGGAAGCTTGGGTTTAGCCATGGGAGAGTTTCTCGTGCAGCATTCTCTACTTTAGGCTTAGGGTTAGAGGGTTCGATCACACTTTCTTGCCTTTGTCCATTTTGCTGCTACTCAAACAGAATGCAAAAGGTCAATGCAAGTAGAGCTGGATCAAAAGGGGTGGAATCAAAAAAGGGAAAATTTGTAAAAATGGACTGGTGATAGCAGTGAAACTTGTTTGGCCCCGCCTGGAAAAAAGGCTTAGAGAATGTAAAGAAATAATCTGTGGAGGCAATAGAGTAGTGTAAGGAGAAAAAAATCTGGCAGCACGAGAATAAGAGCTCATAGAATCAACAGTGGTGGAAGGAAGAAGATTGAAGACAAAGGTCTTTTATACATAGAACTGTTGTCAGTTTGGTGGCTTCAAAAATAAAAAATTTGTAAGGGCATAGTCATCATTATTGTTGCCTTGTGCACAGCCTAGGGCTTTGAATCGATGCGGTTGGCAAAAGTTTGGTGGATGACGTGTAGAATTGGGGGCTGAATAATTGATGTTCTATCAAGGGACACCTTTTCACAAGACGTGAGGGGCACTGTTGGTATTCAGTACTTGGATCACCTGGGGGATAGATTGGAGTCCCATGATCCCATCTACTCAGAATGGCCAAGTGTGCATCAAAGAACAGAGAGAGGTGTGCTCAAACAGAAGTTAACTTGGGAGATTCTCTAGCCTCTCGATCATTACCACATATGAATTGACTAGCATCCGACTCAACCTGTGGTGCATTTTGGAGGGCGGGGGGCGGTAGATTGTTTGATCGGTGAGAAGTTATCCCTGTTGAAGACAAGGGTACAGTGTGACAGTGTTTCAGAGCTGACAAGCAGTAAATCGTTGCCAAGTTTGTCACTTATAGATACGTTTGATTTACTGTAAGTCGTATTCTTATCTCTTGATACCATTTCCTTTTATCCTAAAAAGGGTCCTAATTGGACCAAGTGGAGCTGTAATCTGTAACACTAATCATCTTTCCTTCCCCTTCCCCTGCATCTGTGCAATTACTTATATAACCTCCTTCTTTTTATCCCTTTCCTGCTCTCTCTCTCTCTCTCTCTCTCTCTCTCTCTCTCCCTATTCCATTTATTTTCTTCTGTTCTGCAGTGTTTCTTCTTCTAATTCTTCTTTTACATTCTGCTCTTTGGCCCCTCCTCCTCTTATTCGATATCTATGATCATTCATCCTTGAACCTGCTCTCCAATCTTCTTGTCTTTCTGAGGCGGTGACCTGGACTCTAGTTTCTGATTTGCTTTCCAATACTCCTACTTTTATCCATCTTCTTTAACAGTTGTTTTTGAGATTACAGTAGGATTGTTTGCATGTACTTGTCAATGGATGCTTGGGCTTCCAAATTATTTTATCTACAATAAGATGCTGTAAATGTTGGGTTTACGATGTTTTCATTGTTACTTTTGGTCTGAAATCCTTTAAATATAATGAATATTCAAAGTAGATGCTGAGTTGTCAGCAGTTTTTGAATCATCTTCGTAGTTACGTATGTAGTTTAGGGGTAGGAATGATGGTGCAATTGTGTAGTTTTTGGTTTACAATATTTTCTAACTAGGGATTTTGCCCATGGATCACGTGATAGGTATTCTTTGGTGCACTAGTAAATGTGTCATGTGCAACGCATGTGAGTAATATTATGTAATTTTTTTTTTTATATTTCTTAATGAAGTTAAGATATATTTTTAAAATTCTCATAATCTGGTCTATATATATATATTGAAGTATGAATATTCAAATTTATTTATAGAAATTATATTTAATTTAAAATTATAAAATACAAATGTCGGTGTGAGATACTATCATGCTCTTAAATTTCTATTTCGATTCAAATTTTGAAGCTCCAAAAGTATTGAGATTTTGACAGAAATTTTGTTATCAATTTGAAAGAATAACATAAATATGTAGAAAAGCATGAAATTCTTTTATGAAACTTTAGAAATGGTTAATAGACATAATAATGTAAGTTCTAGGGCTAATATATTACAAGTTAAATACATTTATGTTGCGTATGAGGTGGAAAAGTTGTAATATAATATGTGTATAAAAAATATTTGTTAGATAAGGTGTATTAAACATACCCAATTAATACAAATGAAATTCATAAATCATTTTAAGAATTTCTTATTTTATCTGTGTGCGCGTGCGCGTGTCTATATATATATATGCTATTAGTTTATGTATTTTTTAAACAATTGAAAGTTCTTCATTTTATTTTTAACCAAGAATTTCTGTACATTCTTGATGTAATTTTATCTAAATTTAGTTGAATTACTTTATAGTGTGGAAACTTATTTCTTTTAGGGATATATTTAGTTTTACTTTAAAAGACAAGTATATTTTTGTTCACAAATTGTCATCTTTGCATAATTTCCACTTAGATATAGTATGATTTTTCCTAATTTCCACTTAGATGTAGTATGTTTTTTTTTTTTTTTTTTAAAAGAGAAATGTTTAGTCTTTCTTTTAATCGATTAGAATAAATATAGTATTTAAAATTAACTTATGGGTAATTTTGTCATATATTTGAAGACAAAGATACTTTTGTGCACAAGATGATTTACACTATTTGTATTTTTGCATATTGTATATATATGGGCCAAGTGCTCCTATTTTGAGTTGTTTTGTGAAGATTAGAGAACTACTGGTTTACATAATGTTTTCCCCCGTCATTCTATTTTCTAAAGCACGGTTTATTTACACTGTCCTTGCTTTTATTAGGTGCATATATTGATTGCAGAACTTGCAGATGTGTAGTTTTCTTCTTCAGGGAAGAGATGATTGCATCTTGTATTTGGTCAAGTCATTTATCAAGGATGAATGCTCTCATCCTCATGGAAATCTTGTATCCTCTAGCATTGTATTATTATTAGCTAATCCATCCTTACTAAAACAATTTAGAAAGGAAGCTAAAACCCCAATGAAAAATGCACTCATTGCTGCTTGCTGCCTTGAGGATCTATGTAAAAGATTTCATGGGTATATTCCTATTTCCTTTATCGTAGAAAATTTAACTTTTCAATTGTCTCTGTGGACTCTTTGGTTTTGATTCAAGATATTACCAAGTAGAAAGAGAAGTCCTTTGCCTTAGCACGGGCTAGATAGGGCACCAATCAATAGCAACACACCTAGGCGAGGAAGAAAGCAGTTCAAGTTCTACCACGAAAGGGTGGGTTCTCAATTCTTTTGTATAGGAGCCTCCATTCAACAATTTTTTTTTATCCAACTATAGTGTTACTTGGTAGAGCAGGGTAGGGTAGTCTTGATGCATTCATTTGCTTAAGCTTTATGTTGAAATATTTCCTAAAATAATCATGAGGAGTTTTTAATACTATGTGGGTTTGTCCCATATTGGAAAGAGTAAAAAAGGAAAAGTCATTAATAAATGATAATGTGAAAAATTCTCTTCAAATTGGTTAAGAGATAGTGCTAGTGTGTATTCTAGTGCACCCTATGACGGTACTTCACACCGTCCACACACGCACGTGGCGTGGGCTGTAGGGCGCTAGTGGCGCACAAGTACTTAGGCGCCTTGCACGGATGACGTAAAATTAATCTTATATTTTTTATAAGATCAAGTGGTGCGATCTTAACCGTATAAATAATTTAACGGTCGGATTTTAAATTTGAACAAATGTAACTTTTCAAAAAAGATGTAATATTGTCTATTTAAAGACAGAATTAACTCCAAAAATCACATAGAATATTCAATCTTTCTCTCATTCTCTTTCTCATAAGGCGTTCACAAATCATTTTTTTTTCGTCAATTCTGGATTTGTTTTTTGTAGAAACAAAATTCTAGAAATTTGTTCAGATTCTTTTTGTTAAGATTAAAAAAAACTTTATTAATCTTTTTGTTCACATGCAACTGTACAAAGCCATCCTTTTATAGGAGAAGGAGGCATACAAGGGTACAAGGGTATTTTAGGGAGATATACTAACATTCCCCCTCAAACTCAAGGTGGTATCGAAGATGACATTTGGAGTTTGCAGACTAAAGCACGATGACGACCAGGTGGATGAGATTTCGTGAAGATATCAGCCAACTGATCAGCTGAAGGAATTGACAAGAGGCGAAGTGTCCTGTCCTGAAGGTGATGATGCGCAAAATGATAGTTGATCTCGATATGTTTCGTGCGTTTATGAAAGACATCGTTGTGAGCGATCTGGACAGCATTATGATTGTCACAATAAAGCGGAGTGCTCGAGGGCTGAGGAACTCCCATATCTTGGAGAAGCCAACAAAGCCAAAGAAGTTCAGAAGTAGTATCAGCAAGAGCCCGATACTCAGTCTCAATGCTAGAGCGAGCAACAACAGTTTGCTTTTTGCTCCACCAAGAGATAAAAAAGTCACCAAGTAAAAAAAGAAAACCAATGGTAGACCGACGATCAGTAGGGTCCCCTGCCCAATTAGCATCTAAATAAACTTGTAACGTCAAGGATGAGTAAGAGGAAAAAAAAACCATGAAATAAGGTGCCCTTCACATATCTTAAGATGTGAAGAACAACTGCATAGTGAACAGACCGAGGAGCCGACATAAACTGATTAACAAGGTGCACCGCATAGGCAATGTCCAGTCAAGTGACAGTGAGATAAATCAAGCTCCCAACAAGCTGTCGGTAACGAGTGGCATCGGGAAGGAGCTTCCCATCAGTAGGACGAAGTTTGATGTTGGGCTCCAGCAGACTATCAGTTATCTTACGATCGGTGAGGCCAACATGGGTGAGAAGATTAGAGGCATATTTGGCTTGGGTCAAGGTGTAGCCATCAGAGGTAGGGGACACTTCTAAACCAAGGAAGTAGCGCAGAGAACCAAGGTCTTTTATCTTAAACTGCCGACACAGAAATTGCTTAAGCTCCTGAATACCTGAAGTATCATCACTAGTAATGATCATATTGTCAACATAAAGTAGTAGAAGAGTGATGCTAGTAGCAGTGTGACGAGTAAAAAGAGCTGAATCATAGGGGCTAGAGGCAAACCCAAGCTGGGCAATAGTGGAGTTGAACTTGGAAAACAAAGCACGAGGAGCTTGCTTAAGCCCATATAAAGCACGGTAGAGACGACAAACCTGACCAGGAGAATGAGGATACCTAGGAGGGGGTTGCATATATACCTCCTCGGCCAAATCACCATGTAAGAAGGCGTTCTTGACATCCATCTTAAATAAAGGCCATCGCCGAGCAGAGGCAACAACCAAAAGGGAGCGAACAGAGGTAATACGAGCAACTGAGGCAAATGTCTCCTCATAATCAATGCCATATTCCTAAGTAAAGCCCTTTGCCACTAAATGGGCTTTATGTCGTACTTTAGAACTGTCGGAGTTTGTTTTTCGTTTATACACCCATTTGTTCCCAACCACAGTCTTACCAGGAGGCAGGTCAACCAGGTCCTAAGTATGAGTTTTGTGAAGTGCATTAAGTTCTTCAGACATAGCTTGCTGCCAAACAGGAACAGAACAAGCTTCACGATAACTGCAAGACTTGTGAAGGGAGTCAAGAGTAGAAAAACAGTGAAAGTCACTAAGATAGGTAGGAGGTGCCCTTACCCGACTAAAACGACGAACATCCAAATCAGTGGACTCAGGTAGTGTGGAAGCAACGACAGGATTATCAGGCGGTCTAGGTTTGGGAGCGGCAGACGTAGAGGGATCACCTGATGAGCTGTCAAGACTTGCATTATAAGAGAAAACGGGAGAGGGATCGAGGGTAGGATAAGTGAAAATGGGGGAGTATGAAAGACAATCGAAAGAAAATGGAGAGATACTAGCGAACATTTTGTATTCCTAAAACTGAACATGCCGAGAGACGCGAAGACGCTTGGCTATGGGGTCATAGCACCGATAACCCTTGTGTTCAATGCCATAACCAAGAAAGCAACAGAGACGAGAGCGAGGTTCAAGTTTTGTATGTTCATGAGGTGGAAGAAAAACAAAGCAAGCACAACCAAAGACTTTGAGAAGAGAATAATTAGGTATCTTTCCATATAGAGCCTCATATGGAGATTTATTGGAAAGAGTAGGGGTTGGAACCTGATTAATAGTGTAAACAGCGGTAAGAGCAGCTTCACCCCAAAAGGATTTTGGGAGGGATGTAGAGACGAGTTGAGAGCGAACAGTGTCAAGAATGTGATGGTACTTATGTTCGGCACGACCATTCTATTGGGAGGTGGATGGACAAGATTGATGGAATAAGGTGCCGACCTCTCGAAGTTCTTCAATGAAAGGGGTAGAAGTATATTCCAGGGCATTATCGGACCGAAAGACTTTAATGGTGTGAACAAACTGAGTTTTAATCATCTGCTTAAAGTCACGAAAAGCATTAAGTAACCTAGTGCGATCATGCAAAAGATAAATCCATGTATACCGAGAGTAATCATCGATAAAAATGACAAAGTAACAAGACTTGCCCTTAGTAAGGACAGGAGCAGGTCTCCAAATATCAGAATGAACCAAATCAAAAGGTGCAGAAGACAAAGAATTACTTTCATTAAAAGGTAAAGATTTCTATTTCCTAAGTTGACAAGTCATACAATCAAAATGTTCAAATTTAACATTTCCTAAGCAACCACTAAAAGCTAAAGACTGAACACGAGACAACTAGGCATGACCGAGACGAGAATGCCAAACACTGGAAACACAACAGTAGAAAGAGACAGAGGAGAACACGAATGAGGCAAATGCAGATATGTGAGCTCGAAAAGGCGACCAAAATTACGCCCGATCCCAACAAGTTGGCCCGTCTTCGGATCCTACACATCATAACCTTTGTGAGAAAAGGTTAAGATCAAACCACATTCAACAAGTTGACCAATAGAAAGGAGATTGAGAGACAAGTTAGGCACAACATATGTATCGGGTACAAAAAAAGTAGGAGTAGAAAGACGACCAAGATGACTAACATATGTGAACCATCAGCAGTATAAATTAAAGGAACAGAAGTTAAAGACTACTTATGTGTTACTAAAAAGGAATCAGAGGTTATATGATTGCAACATGTAGAATCAATAAACCAAGGTGTAGAGGTACCTGCGGAGACTGATAAGGTAGTAGAAGTGCGGGATAGAACCTGGGTAATAATTGCCTCAAGGTCAGCTGCAGAAAGAGACGACAAAGGAGGTGTAGAAGATGGAGCAGAAATTGAGGCTGGTGGAGACAGTAGCAACAGGTGTGGAAGAGTAAGAGGCCTTAGCCTTGAGAGCATCCCGAGCATCGTTAGCCTTCTTCTTAGGACAATCGAAAATACGGTGTCTGTCTTCCTTACAATAGTGGCACTGGCCATTGAAACGACACGATTTAGAAGATGCAACAGATGTAGAAGGAGGAGCCAAAGTAGAGGAACGAGATGGAGCAGTAGCTAAAACCATATCTATAGAATGAACCCGACGAGTTTGTTGGCGTGTCTCCTTAGAAATGAGCTCTGCAAAAGCAACCTCAAGTGTAGGAAGAGGAGATCGATGTAACAAAGAAGCTCGAGTATTCTCAAATTCATCCTGGATATGCATCATAAAGTATATAAACTGACGACGATCCCAATATGCAACAAAAAGTTTAATCGACTGCTCATCAGAAAAAGTAGGGTCAGCTTGAGAAAGCTGATCCCATATGCCACTAACTTGAGCATAAAACTCGGCAATAGATTGTCCAGGTTCTTGGCGCATCTGGAAAAGCCTAATTTCCAACTGAAACTTGAGAGCAGCATCACTGCCATAGTTGTATCGTTTGGCCAAAAAATCCCAAGCAAGTTTGGCATTACGAAATTTAGGAAGTAGACTCTGAATAGTAGGATCGGATGTATTAATAAACCAGGAAAGGATCTTATAGTAAGTACTTTCCCATTCATCAAGAACCTCATCAAACTCTTCTGTTGATTGCGTGTCAGTTTTTGTGGGTTTTTGTTTTGTTCCAGTGACAAAACGCCATAATCTCTGACCAATAAAAAAAACTGACATTTGTTGGGCCCATGCATTGTAGTTGGAGCCATTCAGAACAATCTCTATAGGGCGAGCAACATCAGTTAAAGAGGCCATGTAGACAAAAAAGAAAGCAAGGACAATAGCAAAAATTGAAGCATAGTAATAAAATTAATCAAGTCTTAGCGTGATTCAAGGACAATAGCAAAAATTGAAGCACATTAATAAAATTAAATAAGCCTCAGCGCCTCGGTTGTGCCTATGTAGCCTGGCTTCAGGTAGCTTGTCAATGCTGAGGGACGCGCAAGCTGAATAACCTTAGGCATGATGGTGACCCGCTTGGCGTGGAGTGCATAGCCTAGAGAAAGACGTGAATGAATCGCGAATATTCATCTGTGTCTCAAAAACCCTAGAAGCTCTTGAAAATGTTTGGCAGAGGGAAGGGAGGCAAGGGCTTGGGAAAGGGCGGAGCAAAAGAATCAGTGGTCTAATTTATGAGGAGACCCGTGGCGTCCTCAAGATCTTCCTCGAGAACATGATTCGCGACACCATGACTTACACCGAGCATGCGAGGAGGAAGACGGTGACTGCGATGGACGTTGTTTACGTGCTCAAGAGGTAGGGCAGGACTCTTTATGGCTTCGGTGGTTGAACTGGTCTTCTCTGCTCTGTTTCTTAGGCTTCTGCGGCAGATGCGGCATCATTTACAGAGGGAGAGGGGTCATTCGATCGTTGCTGCTGCAAAGGATTGTCTGAAGATTGATGGCGATTGAGGAGCTTCAGACGATTAGCGATGACAGAGAGTCTAAAGTAGAGCTCTAATGGCGATGGCGGGCAGCAAGCAGGAAATCGGACGGGGACGATAGTGAGCAGGAATGGGGACAATGTCGGACGGGGACGACAGCGAGCAGGAACGGCGGCTGAGCGGGGGAAGGAGGTTTTAAAAGAAAAAAATTAGGTTAACTTGGCTCTGATACCATGTTAAGATTATAAAAACTTTATTAATCTTTTTGTACACATATAACCATAATAGGCCATCATTTTATCGGAGAAGGAGGCATACAAGGGTACAAGGGTATTTTAGGGAGATATACTAACACTTTTAAAGGTGTTGTAATCAGTTTTTCATTTGTATATAACGCAAACTGATATCAGATTATATTCTGGATTTCATTATATCTTGAAAACGTATTTGTTGACTCAATACACCCAAATTTAGTGGGGGCAAATAACGTTTTAAGGAAAACGATATTGTAACGTCTCTTAAAGTGTTTCTTGTTCTATAGTATTTTATACATTTATTTTCTACACTCTATTGACTTTTATGCTTGCACTTGTAATGCTAATGTTGTAGGTCTTTATGCTTGCACTAAATTTTTACACTGCACCCACAACACATCTCTTAGCCAATTGCTTTTCCTTTTGAATTTTTATGATTACTACTTGATCGTTGGCAAGAATTTAAATCCCTCTCCCTCTTTTTTTTTTTTTTTTTTCCACTTATATTTCTTTGTTTGTGGTGGCTGTATCATCATCTACTTGATTATTAATTTCACAAGAAAATATAGCTGGAGGGTAGAATCTTTAAACAATTTGAATAATGTTTTCACACAAACAATGATTTGCCACATAGTGCATTAGTTTTTTCATTGAATGTATGTTATTGCTGGATTGGTACGCTTGCACTGTTCAGCAATCAGAACTTGGATTCAGATTATCACTTGAAGAAATAGATGAGCAAAGATGGATTCCTATTGATCTTATTGCTGGACCCATGAAGGTGATTATTAGAGAAATATCTACACTTTTCATTTTTTAATTATTGTATAATTATTATAGAGCAGATATTTAGGAGTAATTTGGGATCTTGTTCCTTGACTCACATATATATATATATATATATATATATATATACACCCTTATAATGTTGAATGATAATATAGGAAAATGTCTTTCTCCAAATTTAACATGGTATTAGAGTTGTCGATCTTCGTTGTGGCTATTTGCTACTAGATCGTTTGTCGTTCAGCGTCGGCAGTCATCGTCTTTGTTCGCCGTTATCATCTCTCTCTCTCTCTCTCTCTCTCTCTCTCTCTCTCTTTCTCTCTCTCTCTCTCATCTATTCTCAGTTTCGGTTGTCTGCTCCGGCGATCTCTTCTTAGTTCAGTGTTCAGTCTTTGTTCGGCGTTCTTCCTCCTCTGCAGATGTCGTTTGGCGTTCGAACCTCATTGCCATCATTCTGTCGTAACTCCTACTCCCTGCACTGAAGCCGTCGTCATGGTCGTTCCTCCCTGCACTGACATCGTCATTGTGCTTCTCCGAATATTGCTTCTCTGCAATTTGTCTGTGGCTGTCTCCCATGGTCTCTCTCCTTTTCGTCATCGTTGCTCATCTAGTTCTCAGTTTTTCCCGTCATCTCGGTTGGTATCTTCTATCATCTTGGGTTGCAAGTCTCTCTCGTTGTCCCATCTTCGTCTTCACCAGCGTCCGTCTCTCTTGGCTAGTTTTCTTCAGTATCGCCGGTGCTCACAGTAGTTTCTTCAGAGCTCTGCTATCCTCTCCGGCGTGCTCTATGTCTCTCTAATGACTTCTGGGTAGTCTCTGGCCAGACAAGTTTTCTTCGGCCTCATCTCAGTGCACCGTTCAATCTCCGGCATTATCTCAATAGGTTCTTGATTTTTCGGCAATGTTTTTTTGGCGTTGTCTCTCTCTCCTTCTGATTGTCATCTTCGTAGTGTTCATCATCTTTGTCTTCTCTGGCAGGTCTTGAACCTTGGATCTCAGTCGTCTTCATTCTCCGGCTTCGTATCTGTTCTCCGACATTCTTAGATTAAGCAATTTCTGAATTTTCCTTTCAACTCTTACAGTGAGATTATCAAATTGAAGGTGGCCGTCGAAAATATCGGATTTGACCCGATTCGGCGGTTTGATTCAAGTGAATTCCGGTGTTATCCCAAGAGGGGGGGGGTGAATTGGGTATTTTTAAAAATAAGTCCTTCAAGTTCTAATTTTGAAAACTATCAATTACAAACTTGCAAGCTGCTTAACAACTAACTCAATGTTTCTCAATTAATCAATTTAATGTGTGTCTTTATCAAGCATACAATTTTACCCAATTACTCACAAACATACCAAATGTTCAATACATACACAATAAACAGATAATTTAAATGCAAGTGGAAATTAAAAAGGAGTTAAGGGAAGAGAGATGCAAACTCGATTTTTACGAGGTTCTTCGTACCTCAGCCTACGTCCTTGCCTTGAGCAACTCACTCAAAGATTCCACTAAAAAATCGCTTCTTTAACTGGGACGAAGCTTCCTTTACAATCTGTTGCTTACAAGAGACGTAACTTTCTCCTCAACCTCGGTTCACAGCCTAAACCATGAACACAAAATAATGAATACAATTTCTACAACAACTCAAAATACTTGTAACCAAACTAGTGAGTACAAGATAAATCCTAACACATAATCATATGATAAAACATGAAGCTCAATATGTATGTAACAATATGATCTTTATATGAAGAATGAGATGCTTCACAAATCAACCCTTTAATCAATATCTCCCAAAAATAAATATTTATAAATAAATATTTTGGAGAATTTAGGGTTTGATTTTAGAGTACTTTATGTTTGAATATAAAATAAGATCCCTTGTAAAAATGGTCTTGAATAACACGTCGATCTAAGTTCTTGCTATCAAGTAATTTATAAAATTTAAATCTTTGAATAAAGAATGTGTCTTTGAATATTACAAAGATTTAAATACTATTTTTCAAGTACCTTTTGCACCAATAATGTAAATATTTTTGAATAAAAATATAACTTTAAGTGTCACAAGGATTCAAAAATTAGAATACTATTCCCAAAAGATTTTTCAAATAAATAACTATAGAAAAATAGGTTTCTTACTCTCAATAAGATTTTTAAATAAACAAATAATGGAGAAGATGCCTGTCTAACAAAAGATTGAATACTCAATAAAATATTTTTCCAAACCTCAAGATCCAACCTACATTAGTAGAAGTTGTGCGTGTATTCGCTTGGATCTTGAAGATGCGAATGCCTAGACAAATATGAATTCTTTGGGGTGCAGGCAAAAGTTCTTAGCCAAGAATCAAAGCTCTTAAAAGTATGCCAAAGATTGATGCAATATGTTCAAGACTCTTAAGAGATAGGAAAAAAGTATTCTTCTAGGGTTTTGGGTTAGTGTATATAAGTAATCTCACCATCTAAACAATTTCTGGCCGTTGGATCATTTAAAATATTTTATTTACGTTCGTGTTTGCGCTGAAACGTCATTTTGCATTGCAACCTTTGCCATTTGTCGACGAGGCTATGAGTTCGTTGACGAGAGCACTGTCTGAACTTTTTGGGCTCTTGGTATATTTTCGTCGATAAGACAATACTATTCATCGTCGAGTGGCCTTCATATGTTCGTCGATGTGGCCATGGGGTTTGTCGACGACGCCTTTAAAATTTGCCTCTAAAAATTCTTTCAACCTAAAACTAATGTAAATGAATCTTTTATGAAATGCATGAGTCCTAAGGTCAGTCTAGTGAATGTTTGAACTTCAAATTATGTCATATGATATATGTGAATACATTTAATTCTAAATACCCATTCCCATTGAGGACCTTGAACTTAAAGCTTGCTTTTTCATCCTTTTATTCCTCAAGTTCCATGGATTGTGCCAAATGATATGTACTTTAGGTTCCTCGTGGCTTCCATATAAAGCTTACTGTTCGTGCATTCTAAATCATGATCTTGTTCACAAACTCAATTCCATAGGTCAAATATCAAGTGATTTGTCATTATCAAAATATGATTGGACTTATAGAGTCAACAATTCATTTGAACTAACATGACATTATGTCCAACATCACATCTGGTTCTTCAATGGCTGCAAATATTATCACATGTTCTTCAACTTCTTCTGAGATTGTTGTCCCTGGTCTCACCAGCGAACAATACCATTAGCTCTTGGATCTTTTATCACCCTCGAAACCCAACTCTGCTAATTTTATTGGTAACCTTGCTTCTTGTCATTCTGCTTCCTTTTCTAATACTAAATGGATTGTTGATTCAGGTGCCTCTGATTATATGACTTCCAATTTGTCTTCTCTTGGTAATATTCAACTTCTTAATCAGCCATGCCCCATTAAACTTCCAAATGGTGATATTGTTCCTATAACTCATACTAGCACTATGCATTTTTCTCCTAATTTCTCCCTTTCTAATGTTCTTTATGTGACTTCATTTAAATTTAATTTATTTTCCATTGGAAAACTTACCACATATCTCAATTGTGTTGCTATATTTTTTTCCTACCTTTTGTGTTTTTCAAGACCTATCAACGAGGAGGCTGATTGGAACGGGTGAAGTACGAAATGGACTTTGCCACTATAAACCTCCCTCCGTCACTTTTCCACTCTCAGTGTGTTTCTAACACTACTCTTTGGCATCAACGTCTTGGTCACCCTTCTATTTCATGTATTCCAAAAACTTTAAATATTTATTATCCTCATTTGCCTTGTGATGTTTGTGCTAGAGCAAAGCACACTCATTTACCTTTTTCTTTGAATACAAATAAGAGCATATTTTGTTTTAATCGGATTTATTGTGATATATGGGGTGGTTATCCTACAACTTCACTTTTTGGTGCACATTATTTTTTAACAATTGTGGATGACTACTTACGTGCTATATGTGTCTATCTTATGCATATGAAATCTGATACTTTCACTTGCCTTAAAATTTTTTGCGTCATGACTGAAAATCAATTCAATTGCACTATTAAGCACGTGCGCACTGATAATGGTAGAGAATTTCTATCCACTCTACTTCAAACTTTTTTCCATGATCAAGGCATTTTTCACGAGTGCACATGTGTGTCAACAGAATGGTGTTGCCGTGCGTAAACATCGCCATCTTTTTAATGTGGCTCAGTGTTTACGTTTTCAAGCTAATTTTCCTATCGCTTTTTAGGGTGAATGCATTCTCATAGCCACTTATTTAATTAACAGCACTCCTTCACCCAGCCTCAATCATTAGTCCCCTTATGAACTTCTTTTTCAGAAACCACCATCGTATACACACTTGTGAGTGTTTGGGTGCTTGTGCTATGCTTAAACCGCTCGTCAATATTGCGATAAATTCTCTCTTCGTGCTCTTCGGTGTGTTTTCTTAGGTTATCCTACTCATTATAAGGCTTATCGTGTATATGATCTTGAAATAAAAAAAAATTTCATCTCCCTTGATGTCACTTTTGAAGTAAATGTTTTTCCTATCATCTCATACCTCTAACTCCTACATCTTCTCCAGTCCTTCCCCTTCCTATTCTTGATATACACCTTTCCTATACTTTACCTACCCAACCAACCACACCTACCCCTAGCCCCTCATCTCTCCCTCCTTCTCCCTTGGTATCCTCATTGACTCCCTCACCCTCACCCCCTTGCCCACTACCCCCTTTACCCATCTCTTCAAGGCCTAAACATGCTGTCACACATCTATCTTGGATGATTATATCTGCCCTCTTTTACCAAAGTCCTCCTTGGCTTCACAAGTTTCAAGATCTTCCTCAGGTGCGGTTCATTGTCTATCCTTTTTCATTTTTATTTTTTATCTTATCATTGTTTTCCTAATCAACATTTGACTTTTCTTTTTGTTATGTCCCAACATCCTGAACCCACCTCATATTCTCAAGTTGTGCTACACCCACATTGGCGTGATGCCATGGCTTCTGAAATCCAAGCCTTAGAAGCCAATCATACATGGGTTCTTCAACACCATCCACATGAAAAAAAACCAATTGGCTGTAAATGGGTGTTCAAAACAAAAATTCGGGCTGATGGATCCATAAAGTGACACAAAGTTCACTTGGTGGCCAAGGGCTACACTTAAGTAGAAGGTTTGGATTATCATGACACTTTTGCTCTTGTTGCTAAACTAGTTACTGTTAGGTGTGTTCTTGCAGTAGCCGCAACTCGGAATTGGCATCTCCTTCAATTGGACGTCAATAATGCTTTTCTCCATGGTGACCTCGACGAGGATGTTTATATGACCCCTCCATCGGGTTATTGCAAACAAGGGGAGACTCATGTTTGTCATCTTCAGAGTCACTTTATGGCCTTAAGCAAGCCTCTCGCAATTGGTTCTCTAAATTATCGTCTATTTTACTTGCTAAGGGTTTCACCCAATCTTACGTCGATCACTCTCTCTTCATCCACTTTTGGGGTCAGTCTTTTACTTTTATTCTTGTTTATATTGACGACATTCTCATGACAGGCAATGATCTCCCTGATATTAGCACTTTCAAAGCCATGCTTACTCAAAAATTCAAACTCAAAGATCTTGACAAATTGAAATATTTCTTTGGTCTCGAAGTTGCTCGCTCTCCCACTGACATATTTCTTAATCAACGAAAATATGCTCTTGACATCCTCACTAATAACGGTTATCTTGGTGCTCGCCCTACCAACTTTCCCATGGAATAAAATCTCAAGCTCAATAATACTGATGGTGATCTTCTCTTCGATCCAAGCTCGTTTCGGCTACTCGTTGGACGTTTGATATATCTCATCATCACTTGTCTGACATTGTATTTCAAGTCAATTTATGCATTAGCCCAGACAACCACATTATGATGTTGCCGTGTGTGTTCTTTGATACATTAAGGCATCTTTAGGTCACGGTTTATTTTTTCCTACTGCCAACACTCTTCAAGTCTCAGTGTATTCTAATTCAGATTGAGTTAGTTGTCCCCTCACTTGCTGCTCCACCACTGGTTTTTTCATTCAGCTAGACACTAGTCCAATTTCCTGGTGCACTAAGAAACAAACTATAGTCTCTCATTCCTCCGCTGAAACTGAGTACCGGACACTTGCTTCTACTACCTGTGAACTGACATGACTCAAAAATCTTTTAAATGATCTTGGTGTACTGCATTCCCATCCTATGCTCTTATATTGTAATAACCAAGCGGCTCTTCACATTGCCCAGAATCCTGTTTTCCACGAACATACAAAACATATAGTTACAAAACATATAGTTTTCGATTTTCATATTGTTCGTGAAAAGTTACGGGCTTGCATCTTCTTCACTAAGTATATTCCTACCCACAGTTAGCTTGCCGATATCTTCACCAAAGCATTGGGTCATGAACATTTCCAAGACTTATCACGCAAGTTGGGTATTACGGATCTCCATGCTCCAACTTGAGGGAGTGTATTAGAGAAATATCTACACTTTCCATTTTTCAATTATTGTATAATTATTATAGAGCAGATATTTAGGAGTAATTTGGGATCTTGTTCCTTGACTCATGTAAATATATACACCCTTGTAATGTTGAATAATAATATAGAAAAATGTCTCTCTCAACAGTGATCAATAGATGAATACGTACCATGGATTTCTCTTGGAACAATATTTTCTATTTTACATGAATTTAGTTAGTGTTCCACTACCATTAGTGCTGTGTTGGAGGGTATACTAGAGTGAAAAGATTGAAGATTTCTCATCCTGGTAGTGCTTTTGCATTTTGTTCCTTGCTTATGCCATTCCTATCATGCTCTATGCCCAATATTTCATTCAAAAACATTGGTAATGGGATTCATTTGCCCATGTTATCACCATAGGAATAGGAGCATGTTGATGGTTATCTTGAATTGTTTGCCACACTAGACAGATATATGTTCCTTTTTCGCTGTCGTAGACTTCTGCGTGAAACTAATGATGCTGAAATGTAATGGCAAGTACACAGGCATTCTATATCATAATTCTACTTTTAGGTTGTTCATATAATAAAAATCCATGGAAGAAGATTTGAGATCCAAGGGCTTGGCACAAAAGAATCATTGCTATAAAATGCTAACTAGCTGCAAGTAGGGAAAAATAGAGCAATAAATCTTTTTCATATGGGATTATGGGTGATCTTATTACTGTCTAGTGAGAACGGAACATATGGTCTTGTAAGCAATCTGTTGGATATTTAAAAGAAAAAACAGAGACTGAGGATAATGAGAGAAGCTGACTTAGTGACTGCAGAAGGCTAATTTTTATTGAGCAACAAACTATCTATTTATATAGCATATTGACAACTGAATTGCAAAAAAATCTGCTTAAAAATCAACAAGAAGAAATGGTTATAATCCTAACAAATAAAACAAATTCAGCTCCTAAAGAATAGCAATAAATAAAACTGATTAAGCTCCTAAAGAATAGCAACAAATAAAACTGATTCAGCTTCTAAAGAGTAGCAGCAAATAAAACTAATTCAGCTGCATGAGTCACACCAGTCAATACTCCTTGACTTTGGAGCTGCATACACCAAAGCTTTTGCCTCAAGAATTCATATCTAATCTTCGGAAGTACCTTTGTTAGGATATCAACACTTTGATTTTCTATTTTGCAGTAGATCAACTGCACTTCTCCTTCCATTTGTACCTCTCTTAGAAGATAAAATTTTATTTTGAAGTGTTTTGTTTTGCCATGGAACAATGGATTATTAGCAATTGAAATTGCTACTTGGTTGTCCACAAAGATTTCTTCCTCCAAGTTTCCATTCAAAAAGGCCGACTTAACATCCATTTGGTGTATAACCTAGCCTTTTTGTGTAGCAAGAGTCAGCAACATCCTTATGGTATCCAACCTGTCAACTGGGCCAAAAGTTTCAGAAAAATCCACCCCAAACATCTGGGCATATCACTTGACAATAAGTATTGCCTTGTTCTTGTTTACATAACCATTAGGATTGAGCTTGGTCCTGTAAACTAACTTGACTCCTATAGCTTTCTTGTGTTTAGGTCTATCTACCAACTCCCATGTTTGGTTCTTTTCAATCATCTTTAGCTCCTCCTTCATTGCAGCTCTCCACTTTTGATCAGTTGTAGCTTATTCATACCCTGTAGGCTCCATTATAGCAACATTACACCTCTAATAAATGTTAGAGAGTGATCTAGTTCCTCTAATAGGTTCATCATCCATATCATCATTCTCCCCCCGAACCTCAAGCTTCTTATCATTCTCCCAACTCCAATTATCTAGTTTAAGGAATTGTACATCCCTGCTGAAAATTACTTTGTTGCTTTGTGGTATGTAGATCTTGTAGGCCTTTGAAAATGAGCTATACAAAAAATCCAAGATTCTACTTTTTTGTCCAATTTTTCTCTCTTAACTTGAGGGATATAAAAGAAACGTAGGCAACCAAATGTCTTCAGATTAAGTAACTTTGGTTTATAGCCATACCATGCTTCAAATGGAGTATTTTTTAGCAAAGCTTTTGTTGGCAATTTGTTTAGCAGAAAAACTACTGTATTTACAGCCTCAGCCCAAAATTTCTTTGGCAGCCCTTTGTCATAAAGCAAGCACCTTATCATCTCTATAATTGTCCAGTTTTTCCTCTCCACAACACCATTCTATTGAGGAGTGTAAGGTGTTGCCAGCTGATGTTCGATGCCTGCATCTTCACAAAACTTATTAAATTTTTCAGCGGTATATTTAGTTCCATTATCAGACCCAATCACCTGCATTTTACATCTGTTTTGAGTTTCAACCCAAGCTTTAAACTTACCGAAGATGTTAGCAACATCAGATTTAAGCTTTATAAAATAAATCCAACACATTCTAGAGTAATCATCAATGAAAGCAATATAATACTTACTGTCATTCAATGATGGAGTTTCAATTGGTCCTCCCACATCTGTGTGTATTAATTGCAGCCTTTGTGTAGCCCTCCAAGCCTTGTTTTGTTGAAAAGGAAGCCTGGTTTACTTTTTATACTGACAGGCAACACATTTGGGAGACGATTCCTCTAATTCAAGCAAGCCTTTCACCAGATTGTTTTTCTTCATGAAAAGTAGAGCAACATGATGGAAATGCCCCAATCTCTTGTGCCAAAGCACTGTATTGCTATCTTCTTTGTGTACAATAGCCTGCTCCTTTTTCATCAAATCCAAGGCAAAGCTTTTTCCTTTCATTTGAACTTTGAACACCTCTATGCCTTTTATATCTTTAATCACACAATTTTTGTCTTCAAACAACACCTTATAGCCTTTCTCCAACAACTGAGTAACACTCAAAAGATTTTGATTAATTTCAGGAAGATATAAAACATCAGAAATTAATTTCAGCCCTATGTGGCCTTCAATTGCTATTGTTCCTTTGCCTTTTACTATAATGTGTGCTCCATTTCCAATTTTGAATTTAGAAATAGCAGTCTTGTCAAGCTCTCTGAAGAGCTCTCAATCATAAGTCATGTGGTTTGTACAACAACTATCTATAAGCCTGCTTTCTTTGGAGTTGTTGGTGGCAAAGCATGATACGACAAACAACTGCTCCTTTTGAGGTTGATCCTCACCAGCCTTGGCTTCTCCTTGTTGCTGTTGAGTCTTGCATATCCTTTCCATATGCCCTAACTAACCACACTTGTGACATCTTACATTTGGCCTCCACCAACACTTATTCTGTGGAGGATTGATTATTTTTATTTTTTTGCAGTAGGAGGAAGGTGGAAAGACTTTAGTGTTGCTGCTTTGGCTATTTTTGTTGTTGCTTGCATAACCTCCAAGCTTGTTGTTTTTGTTATGTTTTTTTTTTTTTTTTTTTGTTTTTGCCACCATTGTTGTTATATGATTTGGCTTGAAAAGCACCCTCCACAGATCCTTCTTGCCTTATAAGCCTCCTTTGTTCTTGGGCCTGCAGTGCATTCAACAATTCTGCTAAGGTAATGCTTGAAAGATCTTTTGAGTTTTCCAAAGATGAAATCGTAGCCTTAAACTTTTTAGGAATTGTGAATAGGACCTTTTGAACAATTCTAGAATCAGAAAAATCAATACCAAGGAGTCTTACCTTGTTGACAATGCCAAGAAGTTTGTCAGAATATTCCTTGATTGTTTTTTATTCTTTCATCTTTTGCATCTCAAATTCTCGGATCAAATTCAGCACTTGCATCCCTTTGACCCTTTCATTTCCTTCGTATTCTTGCTTCAAAAAATCCCAAATTTCCTTAACTGTTTTCAGTGTCATTATTCTGGTAAAAATGGTGGATGAGACTGCTACAAACAAGGTTGCTCTTGCTTTTGATTTTCTTTGCTTCATCTCCTTTTGATTTTTGATTTGTGCAAGAGTTGGATTGTTTGGCAGGGGTGGAACTTCATATACCTGTTCAGTAGCTTCCTAGAGATCATTAGCATCAAGATAGGCATCCATTCTAATAGCCCACACCTAATAATTTGTTCCATCAAACACTGGAGGTGCAATTGTAGTGAATGAATTTTTTGAATTTATTCTAAATAGGTTGTGTTTGAGCTCTCTCAATCTCATAGGTCCCTCAAAACTATGGTTCTGATACCAATCTGTTGGATATTTAAAAAAAACAAAAAAACAAAGACTAAGGATAATGAGAGAAGTTTATTTAGAGACTGTAGAAGGCTAATTTTTATTAAGCAACAAACTATCTATTTATACAGCATATTGACAACTGAATTGCAGACAAATTTGCCTAAAAATCAGCATGAAGAAATGGTTATAATCCTAACAAATAAAACAAAT
The DNA here is from genome assembly GCF_029873635.1 of Malania oleifera. Lineage (NCBI taxonomy): Eukaryota > Viridiplantae > Streptophyta > Magnoliopsida > Santalales > Ximeniaceae > Malania > Malania oleifera. Next base: position 31,716,844 of record NC_080424.1, read on the forward strand.
TCAGCTCCTAAAGAATAGCAACAAATAAAACTGATTCGGCTCCTTAAGAATAGTACTATGATTGTTTTCAATTACTGAAAAAATCTTGACATTTTTATTAATAATTTTGATTCAAATTTCTTTCATTTTAATGCAACAATAGGGAAACTTTAATTGGACATAATCTAAACTACAGCTATATATTGGTTGCATGAAATCTGGTTCTGTCCTTGTTTAAAAGTAGGCCAGATATTATAATAGCTGGTTTGGCCGGCCTAAAGTTGAGAAATTGTTTAACTTAGTTTTTCTCTTGCTTGATTATTTCATTGAATGGAGGAGTAAGTTGTCACGAGGCAGAATAATGGAAATTTGGTGAGATAGGTCTGAGTAGTTTGGTATTGGCTTGTGCATATGGTAATTGCCTTGTTGATGTAGAATAAGGATCCACATTTCATACCTAAGCAGACTCAATCAGCATACATTATATTTTCTTGTCCCTTTCGAAAAGAGAATCTGGATTTGAATTGACTGGCTTAGTGCAATATTATTATTATTATTATTATTATTATTATTATTATTATTATTATTATTATTATTATTATTATTATTATTATTATTATTATTATTAATCCTGGACCCCTCCCTTTTTTTTTTGTTCCCTTCTATGTAAGTTGTTATTGATGAATAAACTTTTGAATGTTTAGGTGTAGTGTTCATGAGGTTAAACCTTGTGTTGTTTCTGCTTCAATTTGAAGTGTCTCTTCTGCAAATTATTCTGAGAAGTTGTGCACAGGTAATAAGAACTAATTATACACATGGAATGATGAGATATAAGGTTAGCCATCATTCACTTTAGAATCTTCCTACATTGGAGCATTGATAATACCTTGCTTACAACAGCAATAGGATTGTGGATACCTATACCTACTTGTAGTGCTAAAATGGCTGAAAATGGAGGAGATTAGAGAGTAATTATAAGGGAGGGTTCCTTTATCGAACCAGTTAATGCTGAATGGTTTCTTGAGATGGTATGTATACTAAAGCATTATTTGTTAAAAATTCAATAAGCAGAGAAAGAGAAGAGAAAAGGAACTGAATCAACAGCAAATACAACTGAGAAAAAAAAATACAATTGAGAGAGAGAGAGAGAGAGAGAGAGAGAGAGAGAGAGAGAGAGAGAGAGAGAGAGAGAGAGAGAGAGAGAGAGAGAGAGAGAGAGAGAGAGAGAGCATACTGAGATATCTCAAATACAGAGCATCCTTTTGCGTATTTATACTACATTGAAGAATCATAACTAATGTAACTGAAAACTAACTAAAAATTAGTTATATCAGTTAATAGTTAAAGATTTAGTTGAGTCTTCTTGAGCTCCTTAATCTGCCTTGAGTTTTTCTTTCTTGGATTTTAATTCCAAGTTATCAATGTGAGATGCTATACTCCAACACCCCCCCTCAAGATGAGCATGTATGTTAATAGTGTTCATCTTGCGCAAATTATGGTGGAAAGGCAATGAACCAAGAGGCTTTGTAAGGATGTCTGCAAGTTGTAGCTGTGAGGGTATAAATTTTTTTATTTTATAATATGCTGCTGTAATTTTTCCCTTACAAGATGAAAATCAATTTGAACGTGTTTGGTTCTCTCATGATGTACTAGGTTGGAGGCAATTGACAAAGTTGATTTGCTATCAGTATATAACAGTGATGGTTGAGGACGAGCAACATTAAGGTTTTGATGGGCAAAGAGTAGCCATTGCACTTCACATGTTGTGACTGCAAGGGCTCTACATTCTGCTTTGGCAGATGATCTGCTAACTATGGGTTGCTTCTTAGATTTCCAAGAGATCAATGAATCTCCTAGAAAAATAGCAAAACTAGTGACACTTTTCCTGGTGTCTAGATAACCTGCCCAATCACTGTTAGAGAAAGTCTTCAACTGTAAACCTGAAGATGAAGGGAAAAACAATCCTTGGCTTGGTGTTGCTTTCATGTATCAAAGGACACGAATAACAGCTTGATGATGATATATTGTTGGTTTAACGAGAAATTGACTAAGAACCTGAACAGAATAAGCTAGATCAGGTTGTGTAATGGTCAAGTATAAAAGTTGGCCAATTAATCTTCTGTAACTTGAGATATCTTCATAGATATTGGGGTCAGCTGCGCTAAGTTTGATATTTGATTCTACTGGAAAAGCAGCTGGCTTGGAACCCAAAAGACTAGTATCTTGGAGTATGTCAAAAGCATATTTCCTTTGACAAAGAGAAATGCTAGACTTTGATCTGGCTATCTCCAATCCTAGAAAATATTTGAGTTGTACCAAGTCTTTGATTGTAAATTTATCATGTAAAAATGATTTGAGTTGCTGAATTTCAGTAAGGCCGTCACCTGCTACAATAACATCATCTACATAGACAAGTAAAGCTATGAAATCAGACTGTCCTTGAGTGAAACCATAATCAAGAAGTGTAACGACCTCAAAATTCTTATCATATTATATATATATATATATATATATATATATATATATAGACACACACACACACACATAATAAACATTCCTACGCAACGGAAACACAAATCATAAAACCATTTATACATAAACTGTACAATACCAGAATCCAGAATATACAGACCATACAAAAATATCCCTCTAGTGTCATCTATCCAAAAACATACATCACTCTAACAAAAACTCACCCTATAACCAGGGTGATCTGAGCTACACTCTATTCGCGAGCTTGATTTGCTCGCCTCACTGGCTCACCTGAAAAATGTTAGAGTAATGGGGTGAGTCGACGCTCAGTAAGTGGAAATATGCTATCACTAGTGTGTGGCAACTAAGTTAAGGATACTTTTAAAAATAATAACTGTACTGCAATGAAATAAATCATCTGTAAAACATATCTTTCTTTCACAATTTAAAACATATTGTATCATTTGTTTTTCTACTTTTCATACTAGTAATATCATACTATGCTCATCATATACTGTAAAACTGTAAACATATATATATAACTGTGCTTTTATCTCTGGGACTCTGTACGTCATGATTTGACCCCTCATGACAGGGTTGTGCGGCCCGTAGGCGAGACTCTATCTGGTCGGCCCTTTAGATAAGTCATCATATTCTATACTACCTCAGCCCGGCCAAACTGCATCCTCTCCTAAGCTCAGGACTGGCTACTACCTCGTCAAATCGGCCCCCTCAACCCAGTGTACTGGGGAGCTGCATACTCACTGAGCACAGCTAACGGTACCCACATACTATCTCAGATATGTGGTTGCACTCTATCTGTATCTAGCAACGGTACCGTGCTCTGTAATCTATATCTGTCTGTGTATCTTTCCTCAAGGATCTGATACTATATACATATATACATATATACTCTTTTACTGTTTTTATCATGTTTCCAAAATTACCATAACGCTATCTTTATGTACTATATATATACTGTAAAACTGTATACTGCATCTGTAGCATTTTGATGCTACCTTTGTATCTTTGTCTGTATATTACGATAATAGGAAACATGGCATACTAAATTCTGTATAAAGCTGTGGTATAAATACCGATCCGGATAATAATGTATACATATATATGTATATGTGTGTGTGTGTGTGTTTGTGTGTGTGTGTATCTCTGTTTCAAGAAACTATTCTTATAAAATTATAAATGCATGTACATTCTCTATATAATCTCTGTGAATATATATATATATATATATATATATATATATATATATCTACATTTGTATATTCTGTATAATTTCATATATTGAGAAAAACCATATAAACTGTACGTACTGTCTACTTCCATGCATTTCCGTATAGTATGATATATATATATATATATATATATATATTATTAAAGCTATATAAATTGATTCATCTCATGAAAATCACTTAAGCCACACAATCATTTAAACTCATATTCTAAAACAAATACTGTTTCAAACTCATATTCTGAAAATTCTGTATAGAAAAATGGTGGAGTTATGCATCTATAAAATCTCTAATATCGTTACAAAAACTCCTAGCATAGCGTATTTCCTTTACCTCAACTTTGAAAAGCCCCTATAAAAATCTAGCTCTATACCCGCAGGATTCCTAACTCAACATCCTCAAAACACAATGTCCCAAAACAAAACATCAGTATTTCTTAGTCTACATCATTTCCTATAATTACCAGGAAGTCAAAAACTTAATAAAAGACCTTATCCTGAATTTGGGATGAAATCCAACTTCGTTTTCTCAACGATCCGCTTCGGCAAACTTGTAGAGAATTCCACCAGGAGCGTCGTGGTAGCTTTGGATCGTCGATTCGGTAACTGGTGGGGCCAGAAACGAAGAGAGAAGTGAGAGAGAGTCGTAGAGAGAGAGAGAGAGAGAGAGAGAGAGAGAGGAGAGAGAAATTTCTTAAAAATGAAATAATTCCCAGATTCTCGTATATATAAAACAGGGGATTTCATCGATGAGCCCGTTCTTCGTCGACTAGTCCTTCACAAATTTCGTCGACGAGACCCTGTATTCGTTGACGAAATTTAGGTTGCCTCAGAACCCCCCTCGGTATTTTCTCGTTGACGAAGCCCTGTGTTCATCGATGAAATTCTGAAGACCTTCGTCGACAAAACCCTGTGTTCGTCGATGAAGCTTGACAATTTTCTAAAATTATGATTATTTAATATTATCTCCAAAATGCAATGTCGTTGACGAAGTCTACGGCCTCCTTCTGTTTCTGTATCTATTTTCTCTCCCTCTTATTATTAAAATTGTTATTATTCTTCGGGTCACTACATTCTCCCCTCCTTATTAAATTTCGTCCTCGAAATTTATTAGCTGGATCCCATTAATACACTTCATTATTCTATGAAAGAAAAGGGGTCTACTTATTTTATTACCTACCCTCACTTGTGGTGGAGGAATACCGTGGTTACATATTATGTTCTGGGAGATTACACATATAAAACTAAAAACTATACTAGCTAAAATCTTATACATGTACCTGCAAAAAGGAAATCTATCTAACTATCATGCTTTACCTGAGTACCTCTATACCTCTTGGAACAACTGCAGGTATTTCTATCTAATCTGCTCCTTGAGCTCTCGAGAAGCTTCCTCTATAGCGTGGTTCCTCCACAAAACTTTTACCAACTGTATTTCTTTAGTACGTAAAGTCTGAACCTTCCTGTCCAAAATCTGTACTGGTATTTCTTTATATGCCAACGAATCCTTAAGCTCTATCTCTGCATAACTGATGATGTGGGATGGGTCTGGGATGTATTTTCGTAACATGGCAACATGAAACACGTCATGAATATGAGCCAAAGCTAGTGGCAAAGCTAGCCTGTAGGCAACTGACCCTATTCTCTCAAGTATCTCAAAAGGGCCAATATACCTAGGGCTCAACTTGCCCTTCTTTCCAAACCGCATAACTCCTTTCAGAGGGGTTATCTTCAAGAATACTTGATCTCCCACATCAAATTCCAACTCTCAGCGGCGAGTGTCTGCATAACTTTTCTGCCGACTTTGTGCTATATTGATCCTTTCTCTAATGAATCGGACTTTGTCGGACGCCTATTGTATTATCTCGGGACCCAAGACTCACCTTTCACCTACTTCATCCCGGAAAAGAGGAGAATGACATCTCTTGCCATATAATGCCTTATAAGGTGTCATGCCGATGCTAGCCTGATAGCTATTATTGTAAGCAAACTCAACCAACGGTATAAATTGAATCCAATTGCCCCCAAAATCAAGCACACAAGCACGAAGCATATCTTCTAATATCTGAATGGTCCTTTCCGTCTGACCATCAGTCTGGGGATGAAAAGTAGTGCTAAAAGCTAGTTGCGTACCCATAGCCTCCTGAAAACTCTTCCAGAATCGTGAAGTAAACCGAGGATCTCGGTCTGAGAATATGGATACTGGTACTCCATGAACACGGACTATCTCTTGAACATATATCTCTACCAATCTGTCCATGGAATAACCAATTTTAATAGGGATGAAATGAGCGGTTTTCGTCAAACGGTCAATAACCATTCAAATCGCATTCAATCCCTGCCGCACCGTTGGTAACCCCGTAACAAAATCCGTCGAAACGTGGTCCCATTTCCACTCCAAAATAAACAATGGCTGCAGCTGCCCTGCTGGCCTCTGGTGCTCAGCTTTAACCTGCGGACACGTCAGGCATTGCTGAACAAATTCAACTATCTCCCTCTTCATTCCACTCCACCAGAAATACTCTAGCAGATCCCTGTACATTTTAGTACTGCCGGGATGGATCGTGTATAGGGATCTGTGAGCCTCCTCTAGTATAGTCCTCCTGATCTCAGCATCTGTAGGAACACATAGTCTAGTACGAAATCGTAGAGCTCCATCATCTGATATGCTGAACTCCTCAGCCTGACCATCACGTACTTTAGCCATCACTGCTGCCAACTCTGCGTCATCACCCTGAGCTACCTTAATCCTCTCGTAAAGTGTAGGCCGAACCACCAAGCTGGCAATAACTGCCCGAGGACTCTTTTCCACCAATTCTATACTGAGCCTCTCCAAGTCCACTAGAATTGAGTGCTAAATCTCCATGGCTGCCAGTATGGATCCCCCCGATTTCCTGCTGAAAGCATTTGCCACTACGTTCGCTTTTCCTGGGTGGTAGCTAATCGTACAGTCATAGTCTTTAATAAGCTCTAGCAACTTTCTTTGTCTCATATTTAATTCTTTCTGAGTGAAGAAATATTTCAAACTCTTGTGATCCATGAAAATCTCGCATTTCCCACCATATAAATAATGCCTCCAGATTTAGAGAGCATAAACCACTGCAGCAAGCTCTAAGTCATGGATAGGGTAATTTTTCTTATATTCTTTAAGTTGTCTAAATGCATAAGCAATGACCCTGCCATGCTGCATCAACACGCACCCAAGACCCTTCAAAGAGGCATCACTATATATCATATAACCATCCTCTCCTGATGGAATAGCCAGTACTAAAGCTGAAACTAACCGCTGCTTTAACTCTTGAAAACTCTGCTCACAGTCATCAGTCCATTCAAATTTCATATTTTCCTCGTAAGTCGTGTCAATGGACCTGATAGCCTGGAAAAACCCTCCAAAAAGCGTCGGTAATAACCTGCCAACCCCAGAAAAGTCCTGACTTCCTGAACATTTCCCAGCCTCCCTCAATTCACCACTGCCTCTATCTTGCTCCGAACACCTAATACTCCTGCTTCTGAGATCACATGGCCGAGAAAAGTAACCTGCTTAAACCAGAACTCACATTTCTTGAACTTTGCATATAATTTCCTTTCTCTCAATACCTACAACACCAGCCTCAAATGATGCTCGTGCTCCTCAGAACTCCTTGAGTAGACCAGTATATCGTCAATGAACATAACGACAAACTGGTCCAAATACTGGTGGAATACCTGATTCATCAAATCCATAAAAACTGTTGGTGCATTAGTCAACCCAAATGGCATCACTAAGAACTCATAATGCCCATATCGGGTACGAAAAGCAGTCTTCAAAATGTCCTCTGCCTTGACTTTCACCTGATGGTAGCCTGACCGCAGATGAATCGTAGAATAAACCTGGGTCCCTTGGAGCTGATCAAATAAATCATCGATCCTAGGGAGAGGATATTTATTCTTGACTGTCAATTTATTTATCTCCCTATAATCGATGTACAATCTCATGGTTCCATCTTTCTTTTTCACAAACAAAACTGGCGCTCCCCAGGGTGACACACTAGGCCTGATAAAACCTTTATCTAGTAATTCCTGTAGCTGATCTTTTAGCTCTTTCAACTCGACTGGTGCCATACGGTATGGTGCTTTAGATACTGGTGCAGACCCTGGCAACAAGTTTATAGTGAACTCAATCTCACGGTCTGGTGGTAACCCAGGCAATTCTTCTGGAAATACATATGGGAATTCCCTCACTACTGGTATGTCAGATTGTCTCAATTCTTCTTTTGGCAACACTTTTATGTATGCGACATACCCCTGGTAACCACCCTGTAACAATCTCCTCACCTGAATAGCCGACACTAGCTGTGGCGAGGCATGCACATACGAACCCACAAATCTAAATTCTGGTTCACCCGGGGGTTTGAAAATTACTTCTTTCTGATGGCAATCTATGCTAGCATGATAAATGGCTAACCAATCCATGCCCAATATCACATCAAACCCCTACATTTCCAGGACCACAAGATCGGCTAACAGCACTCTCTCCTGAATACTTACTGAAAAATTTTGAAGTACCCTCCTGCATCTAATCACAGATCCCATCGGCGTGCCCACTGACAATTCTACATCTAATGGTTGTGTCTCTATTCTAGTAATTTTCACATACCTCGCCAATATAAAAGAGTGTGTGGCACCTGTATCAAACAAAACAATCATTCTATATGGTAAAGCAGTAAGAGTACCTGTGACAACGTCCCCAGCTGTCTCAGCGTCTCCTGGTGTCAACTCATAAACCCTCGCCGGCGTGGTGTTCCTCTGCTAACCACCGCGGGGCGCCTGATGGCATCTGACATGCTCGTGCCATGTGACCGGTTCTCCCACAGTGATAGCAAACATTTTCTTCAAATCGACATTCACCCGGGTGTCTTTGGCCACACCTAGCACAAGTGGCGGGAGGCTGACTGCTCTGGGATCCCCTATGCTCTACCATCTGTCTCTGGCCTCCACCAGATCTACCTCCTCTCCAAGGGCCTTGGCTGGGACTCGCCTAATAACTCGAGGGCGCAGCCCTCTTCTTCTGATTCTATGCCTCCGTCTCTCCAGATAGACTCTCCTCCGTGATAGTGGCCCTGTCAACCAACTCTGAGAAATCCTGGATCCTCAGTACCGCCACCTGCCTGTAAATATCCCGCCTCAAATTTCTCTCAAACATTTTAGCCTTCTTTGCTTCATCTAGGACAATATAAGGGTAGAAGCAAGAGAGCTCAATAAATCTCGCTGCATACTGTGGGACAGTCAATGACCCCTGGCACAAACTCAGAAACTCCTATACTCGAACCTCTCTAACCGAAGCAGGATAATATCTATCAAAGAACATGTCCCTGAATCGGGCTCGGGTCATCTACACTGGTATAGCTCTCTGCTCCTCCAACAACCTGGTGGTTGTCCACCATCTCTCAGCCTCCCCTGCCAGCTTATACGTAGCATACATAACTCTCTGCTCGTTAGTGCAGTGAAGTATTGTCAGGATCTTCTCTACCTCCTGCATCCAATTTTTCGCAACTATAGGATCAGTCGCTCCAGAGAAAGCTGCCAGATTCATCTTCATAAATTTCTCTATGGTACATCCCTGAGTTGAGGATGGACCTCCCTACTCTCTAGAGCTCCACGCTATCTCAGCCATAACTTGCTAAGCCACACTGCGTAGCACAGCATCTGAATCCCCACTTGCTACGCCAGAAGGACCCGCTCCATCATCCCCATTGGTGTGAGCGCTATTGCCTCCTGGGTCCATCCTGCAGACACATAGAACACCGTTTCAAAATTCTATCTTCCTATAGACTCAACTTATTCAACTAAAACTCCAAAACCTCTATTAACTATCCCTCCTGTTTCTAATCCCAAAATCTACTCCTGTAACCTAAACATATAACTCATCGACAGTTTACTATGGTTTTCCCGGAATCATCACCCCAGGAAAAACACAGAAACAATCACGAAATCCTGTATCCTGATTGTAGGACAAAACTTCAAATCTCTTTTCTATATTCTGGTATTGTTTTCTGCTGCACTTTAGAGTTTACAAAACCTAGCAACCTAGACTCTGATACCAAATTGTAACGACCTCAAAATTCTTATCATTATATATATATATACAATAAACATTCCTACGCAGTGGAAACACAAATCATAAAACCATTTATACATAAACTGTACAATACCAGAATCCAGAATATACAGACCATACAAAAATATCCCTCCAGTGTCATCTATCCAAAAACATACATCACTATAAAAAAAACTCACCCTATAACCAGGGTGATCTAAGCTACACTCTATTCGCGAGCTTGATTTGCTCGCCTCACTGGCTCACCTGAAAAATGTTAGAGTAATGGGGTGAGTCGACGATCAGTAAGTGGAAATATGCTATCACTAGTGTGTGGCAACTAAGTTAAGGATACTTTTAAAAATAATAACTGTACTGCAATGAAATAAATCATCTGTAAAACATATCTTTCTTTCACAATTTAAAACATATTGTATCATCTGTTTTTCTACTTTTCATACTGGTAATATCATACTAAGCTCATTATATACTATAAAACTGTAAACGTATATATATATTTATATATATATATATATATATATATATATAACTGTGCTTTTATCCCTGGGACTCTGTACGTCATGATTTGACCCCTCATGACAGGGTTGTGCGGCCCGTAGGTGGGACTTTATCTGGTCGGCCCTCCAGATAAGTCATCATACTCTACACTACCTCAGCCCGGCCAAACTGCATCCTCTCATAAGCTCGGGACTGGCTGCTACCTCATCAAACCGGCCCCCTCAACCCAGTGTACTGGGGAGCTGCATACTCTCCGAGCACAGCTGACGGTACCCACATACTATCTGAGATATGTGGTTGCACTCTATCTATATCTAGCAATGGTACCGTGCTCTGTAATCTGTATCTGTCTATGTATCTTTCCTCAGGGATCTGATACTATATACATATATACATATATACTCTTTTAATGTTCTTATCATGTTTCCAAAATTACCGTAACACTATCTTTATGTACTATATATATACTGTAAAATTGTATACAGCATCTGTAGCATCTTGATGCTACCTTTGTATCTCTGTCTGTATATTACGGTAATAGGAAACATGGCATACTAAATTCTGTATAAAGCTGTGGTATAAATACCAATCTGAATAATACTGTATACATGTATATGTATATATATATATATATATATATATATATATATATGTGTGTGTGTGTGTGTGTGTGTGTGTGTGTGTGTATCTCTGTTTCAAGAAACTATTCTTATAAAACTGTAAATGCATGTACATTCTCTATATAATCTCTGTGAATATATATATATATATATATATATATATATATATATATATATATATATATATATATATATCTACATCTGTATATTCTATATAATTTTGTATATTGAGAAAAACCATATAATCTGTTGGTTCTGTCTACGTCCTTGCGTTTCCGTATAGTTTGATATATATATATATATATATATATATATATATATATATATTATTAAAGCTATATAAATTGCTTCATTTAAACCTGGAGGTACTTCCATATAAACTTCTTCATTTAAATCACCATGTAAAAAAGCATTATTGACATCTAATTGATGGATGTGCCAACACTTGATAGCAGCAACAACTAACAATAATCGAATGGAAGTAATTTTTGCTACCGGAGAAAAAGTATCAAAGAAGTCTAATTGTTCTTGTTAAGTATAACCTTTGGCTACCAACCTTACTTTATGTCTTTCAATGGTTCCATCAGCCTTGTATTTCACTTGAAAGACCCATTTACAACCAATGATTTGTTTATGTTGAGGGAGAGTAATAAGTTCCCAAGTTTTGTTTAACTCTAAAGCATTTAATTCATTTCTCATAGCAATTTTCCATTCAAGTAATTTGGCAACCTGTTTATATGTCTTTGGTTCTTTGGTAATAGAAATTGAAGCTAAAAAGGCTTTATGGGAATTTGAAAGCCTATTAACAGAAAGAAAAGAAGAAATAGGATAAAGAATACTTGTGTTTGAGGAGCAATCAATTGAAGGAGATGAGTTGTTTGCATAAGAAAACAATAAGACATTACTACAATAATAATCCTGCAGAAATTTAGGTGGATGTTTAACTCTCGAAGATTTTCCGATGTATGTGTCAGGAGAAATGAGAACTGCTGATTCAAAAGGACCATGGTGAGTATGAGAAAAGTTTGATGTAAAGGGAGATAATAGGGCATTATTACATGAATTATAAACAATAGAAGCTGTTGATTCAGAGTGAAATCTATCAATATAAGATGAGTCTAGTGCATGAAAATTGAATGATGTAGTATATGGAACATAAGTAATAGGATTAGAGGGATCATGTTTGAATTCTGAAGGAGGAAACCAAAAACTTGAAATGGTAGAGTTGAGTGGAAGAATTTTGAATGGAAAAGTGGTTTCATGAAACATAACATTTCTGGAAATAATTATTTTGTTGGTGGTTAAGTCCATGAGTTTATATACTTTGACATTAGGAGGATAACCTAAGTATAGACAATTAGTTGCTCTTGGATCAAACTTTTTTCTGTGATTAGCAATTGTAGATGCAAAGCATAAGCAACCAAAAACCTTTAAATGAGAAAAGTTTGGGGGTTTGTGAAATAGCATTTCAAAAGGTGATTTGTTTTGGAGAAGAGGAGTTGGAATTCAATTTATGATATGAGCAGCAGTCAATATACAATCACTCCAAAAAATCAAAGGTAGGTTTGCTCGAAACATCAGTGCTCGAGCTGTATTTAATAAGTGTAATGTTTTCTTTCAATGACTCCATTTGTTTGTGGAGTTTTTACACAACTTCTTTGATGCAAGATGCCAAATGTTCTATAAAAGTTGGTAAGAGTAAACTCTGAACCATTGTTTGTTCTTATTGTTTTGATAAAAGTATAAAATTGAGTTAAAACCATTTTACAAAATTTTGGCAGCAAAGATGATACCTCATATTGTTTTTTAGTAAATAAACCCAAGTACATCTTGTGAAATCATCTACAATGGTTAAGAAAAATTTGAAACCAGAATATGAGATAATAGCAAATGGACCCCATACATCACAATGAATCAAATCAAACATTTTATTAGAAGTATGCTGAGATACAGGAAAGGAAAGCTTTTTCTGCTTTGCAAGTGGACAACACAAACAGTTGTACAATCAAATGCAATTGAATTTTCTATCTGTTGAATAAAAGAAATTCTAGAATTTGAAATATGGCCTAATCTGTAGTGCCAAAGGTTTAATTGACTGAATTTTTGTGATAGCTGATGCAAAAGATGGTGTAAAATGCAAAGAAGAGGTTGGCAGAGAATGTTGGCAAGAATTTGCTTTCGATGAAGCTTGAGAAAAGTGATAAAGTCCTTGTTTCTCAAAGGCAATCCCAATCATCTTCTTCATTGAGTGGTCACTTGAAAGACAATAAGAGCCAAAGAAGGATACAAAGATTAGAATCTTTGGTTAGTTTAGAAACTGACAATAGGTTGAAAGAAAGCTAGGAACACACAACACATTACGCAAAAATATTGTGTTAGAAAGTTTCACAGTTCTAGTATATAATGTTGGAACAGTATGGCCATTAGGAAGATTAATTGAAATTGAAACTAATTTAGGGGTAAAACAATAAAGTTGAGGTGAACAAATCATATGATCTGTTGCTTCAGTATCCAAGATCCAAGAAAATCCATAATTGAATTTTGTAGATGTAGAATTATAGTGATTGAAAAAGTTACCAAAAGAATGAGGTGTAGTGGCTAAATTTACTGTTGTTACGGATGAATCAGTGGTTTGAGAATATGAACCTAAATTGACAAGAGCTAAGAGTTTATTGAATTCTTTAGCAGTTAAACTTATCCTTTGGTCCTCATTACTTTGTTGATTAGGGATTTCTTCTGTTGTGATGGCATCATGTGCGGAAGAAGTACCAGTCCAACCAGGAGGATAACCATGTAATTGAAAGCATTTATCAATTGTATGACCGTTGTATCCATAGTGAGTGCAATGCAATAAAGATTTCTTGAATTTGTCTTTAGAAAACTTGAACTGAGTAGGCTGAGTATACTGAGTGTATGGCTTGGCTAACAACGTATGTGTTTCAGTAGTTGAATAATTTGTTAGTTGTCTCTAACTTTCTTCTTGAAGCAACAAGGGAAATACCTTGGCCATGCTGGGCAATGGAATAGCAAGTAGCAACTAACTTCTTATTGAAGAAAAATAATCATTCAAGACTACAAGAAACTTTAATACGTAATCTGATTGTTGTCGAAGAATCAAGAAATTGAACAAATCGCAGGTACAAGAAGCCATCTTGCCACATATATAGGTTGGGAATGGTCTATAACTGATATACTCATCCCAAAGAGTCTTAAAAGCATAGAAATACTCAGTAATCGAAGATGAGCCCTAGTTTATACAGCTTAAAGATTTTTCAAGATGAAAAACTCTTGGACCATCACTTCTCAAAAATCGTGTCTTTAGTTCATTCTAGAGGTCAACAGCTGAAGTAACATATAGTAAGCTATTTCTTATATCTTTAGAACTAGAATTCATGAGCCAAGAAAGCACTAGATTATTTGCACGAAGCCAAGCAGTGTGTAGAATACGATGGGTAATAGGAGGAACAGATAATGAGCCATCAATGAATGCTACCTTGTTCTTGACAGTGAGAGTAGTGGTGATCGAACGGCTCCAGGCAATGTAGTTGTCTCCTGCAAAAATCTCAGAAACAAGTGAAGACCCTGGATTATCACTAGGATGAAGAAAATATGGGCTTGAAGGATCATTGGAGGGATTTACAAGAAAATCATTTGATAGATGTGAAGAATTTGAAAAGTTAAGAGGATTTACATAAGACATTTTGTAAAAAGATGCAAGAAACAAAAGATTTTAAAGAAAAATTCCCGAGCAAAATTTTTACTGTAGATTACAAGAAAAGAATTGAATATATGTGGAAGCAAGAATTTTGCTCTGATACCATGTTAAAAATTCAATAAGCAAAGAAAGAGAAGAGAAAAGGAACTGGACTGCATTGAATCAATTTGTCAGCAGCAAATACAACTGAGAGAAGAAAATACAATAGAGAGAGAGAGAGAGCATACTGAGATATCTCAAATACAAAGCATCCTTTTAAGTATTTATACTACATTGAAGAATCATAACTAATGTAACAGAAAACTAACTGAAAATTAATTATATCAGTTAACAGTTAAAGATTTAGTTGAGTCTTCTTGAACTCCTTAATCTGCCTTGAGTTTTTCTTCCTTGAATTTTAATTCCGAGTTGTTAATGTGAGATGCCATACTTCAACATCCATCACAACCTAAAATAACGGGTTTGTCTTAAACCTTTTGTTGTCATAGAGCAGATGATGTTCAGGTTGCAAGCTCCCATGAATTTGAAGCATCTGTAGTTATGTCTCGCAAGAAATATCCCAGACACGAAAGATGCATATTTACTGACTGGACGGTGTGGTGTGTGTAGGCGTTGCTTCTGTGAATACCTGAATTCCACCTCAATAATTTTCACAACCAAATTTAATTATGAGTGTCCCATGACAGGAAAAAGAGAAAGCGCCTATCTAAATTTAGACAGAGGGCCATATCCATTCAGGAAGGCATGGAAGAAGTGAAAAGAAAAATTCAATTAAGCCCAGGGTCCGACGTTCACATTTGTGGCAGATGACCAACTTCAATTCAATTGCCCTTCAAAGTACAAATGCCTGTCGCGTGAATTCTTTTGTCTTTTCAAGAGCTATTACTATTATTAGTACATTAGGTAGTTGACTAGCAAGCATTTGGTCTACAAATTATATTACTGACCTAGGATTCTTCTCTTGTTTCTCCTTATTTTTTTTATTAGTTAATACTCTCCGCTTTCGACATTTTCTCTTCAATTTAATTTTATTCAGTTCAATTTGGTTTAATTGTTTAAAAACATGCTGGCTATAATTGGTTTGTTAGTTTTGTGTGACTCTGCAGAACATGTGAAACCTTTAAGAAGATGGGCGGGGATCATGTGAGGGGCATCAGACGTACCCTCCGTCCCCATTAAAAACCTCATCCCTTCCCAGCATACGTTATATATACATATATAATTACCTCTTCGCACTTGTGCTTCCTCTATTCTAATGAAATTTCGCTCTGAGTTTCATATGCTTGCGCAGCTGATACTGATTTGAACAGAAAGGAAAAAGACATGAACTCCTCCATTGGAGCTCGCCAATCTTTCCTACTGGCGATTCTCTTCACTGTGACTGTTATGCTGGGTGCCAGCCTTCACTTGTCTCCCCATCACCGTAGTAAGTGCATTGCTTGCTCTCTGTTTTTTACTTCTTCCTTCTTCCGTCTTCGTTTTTATTCTTTTTTTTTGAAAGTCTTGCGTCATTAATTCTTTCATATTAAATTGACAATGGCGTGTTTAAAATTTTAGTGAAAAGAAAAATTACATGTACTTGATATTCTTAGATATAAAGGATGGCGGCAATGCAGATGGAAATGGAGATGGAGGTGGAGCTCATGTTTTGGCAGAGCCAGAGGTTTATCCGACGAGTGGTTCAAGGTTACCGGACTGCACGCACGCGTGTGGGGCGTGCTTCCCCTGCAAGAGGGTGACCGTCAGCTTCAAGTGCTCCGTTGCAGAGTCATGCCCCATCGTCTACAGGTGCATGTGTAAAGGCAAATACTACCACGTCCCTTCTAATTAATTAGCTACTTAAATAATCCCTTCCTATTCTTCTATTGTCATTATTATTATTGTCAATCATCAGTGGACATCGTCATTATTTGCTTGGAACAGGGTATAAAAGAGAATGGAGAGATTAGAATTTGTGAAAAAAAAAAAAAATCAAGTTAGTTCTTTTTTCTTTTCTTCACAATTTTTTTTTCTTCTTAATGTGTTCTTTCTTGGAATCTGATGAACAATGGACAATGCCACCGCAGTTTTTATTGATTGATTATCAAATTATATAGATTGTAAATTAAACTAATATAGGCCAGTTGTAAGGAAAATTGCATGCAAAAATACAGCCCAAATGATTTAGAAAAAAAAAAAAAAAAAAGATTCATGGAAGTAGAGTTTTTATTTTTAGTGTTTGTATTTGAATACTATTTTGATGCTTCCAAGGATAGTACAAAATTGGATAAATATTTAAGATGACTGTGACATCATTGAATGATTTGCCAACCAAGAAAGGAGATGTTATCACCAATGTACGAAATGAACAGATGCCAAAGGAAACCTAGCATCTTCTGTGCATTGTCAATATAAACATTCCAAGAGTTTGCTTTCCTCCTTGGACATAGAAATAGGATCAAATGTCTTTGTATGAGTTTCAGTCTTATATTCGATTGGATAGAATTAAATTTAGATTTATGATGAATTTGGATAAAATAGAATATAAAATTATATTAAAATTTATCTAAATTCATTCAAATCTACATTCAAGATCCAAAATTCATGCTCCTAAATGCAACGTTAGCATTTGTTGTTGAGAATTCCAATTGTGACTTTGTCTCACGTAGGAAAAATTGAGTGAATGATGGGTGATTATATACATGATTGGGTCCAAGACCCAAAAGACTTAAGGATTATCTAGGCCTGGGATGATCCTAATAGGGTTAAGACGTGAGAGGTAGGATTGATTAGAAGACACGTGAAATACAATTCAAGACGTGTAAGGCGTCAGTGGTAAAACCCACTTGAGCAACTGTTGGAGAGTTGGACTTACTCCCATAAGGGAGACAGCATGGTTGACACACACAAGCAAAATAGTTCATATCATATTTTATTTTCAATACTTTACTTACTTAATCTACATCTCATACCTTTAATATATATTTGCACAGAACATCATGCCACATAATTTAACAGTAAAATTCATACATATTCTTGTAAAATATGTCAACCGACATTTAGCATTTAATTACTAAAAATACAATTTCCATTTCTTACATAATTATCCAGAAAATTTCTTTTACTTTATTCAGTTCATTTCCGCAAATACATAACTAAATAAGTGGTCTTACGTTCAGAAATCATAATTTTACATGGTTGACATTTTAATAATTCACACCCAAACATACATATAATATAACATAAATTATTACCCTCAGGCTGTGGTTCAGGTGGTAGTGCGGGCTGCGGGAGTGCCTTTCACGAGATCAGGTGTTCAAACTCTCCCGGACTCGTTTCCGGCCCTGAACTCCTAAATTTACCCTCCCTTTGGAGTTATAGGGTCAACTTCAAGGGGCGCAGGATTAGTCACGTGGACAGTAAAACGGACGCGTGGATACCCGCAGTATTCCAAAAAAAAAATATAACCTAAATTATTGCCTTTAATTTCATAAAATTTGATTTAATATATGATTTCCCCTTACTTTATCTCTTGAACTACACCGATAGGGACTCTGGAAAAATACTTGCGGTGCTCATCCAGACCCTAAATCAAAAATTCTAGTTCCATGTAATTAATCCTGAATAAAATATTATTTTAATATTTCCTAAATTCATAAATTTTAAATAAATAAATATACCCTTAAATATAGTCAAATTATCAAAAATTTTAAATTCCACTCTCGCTTTGGAATGGAGCCTAAAAAACTCCAATTGAAAGTTTACTTATGCCAAAATGACAACAATTATGACTAGGACCACATGGTGATATCTGATAGTCGATTTAATGACAGATTTAAAGAAAAATTAAAAAATTAAGAAAAATTGTCTTATCCCAAGAATGATGCTTACGCCACTCCCACGACAAATCTGTTCCAGTAGAAATGTTGGCAGCGGAACTAGGAATCCAACGGCACCTTCCGTTTCCCGATTCGCCGCAAATCCATCGAGAATTTGAGAGAAAGAAAGAAGGAGATGAACGTGAGCCGAGGCGCGGGGGAATTCTCAAGTGGGGAGACAGCCTCTGATCGAATTTGTTTCAAATTCAATCTCCTGAAGCTTTAGAAGCTTCAGGAGAGTTATTTTTACATATATATATATATATATATATATATATGTATGTATGTATATATATTACATTATATTAATATTTAATAATAATAATTATTATTATTATTTAATTATTTAATTTTAATTTTACATTTTTAAAAATTTTTTTTATTATTATTTTTTCTTTCATACTATTTCTTTTTATTTATTTATTTAATTCATCAATTTAATAATATTTAACTAACTAATTGATTAATAATTTTAATTAATTAATTTTATTTATTATTTTTTTCCTAATTATTTTAATTATTTTAATTTTTCTGGTCTTTACATTTTCTCCTCCTTAAGAAATTTCGTCCTCGAAATTTGTTACCCGATCTTTCATTTCCATAATTCTATGATTTACCATATCTCATATCATAATCCCAACAACACAATTATATACTTTAAATCCAATACACATCCAAGTTCTCCATATAAGGACCAGTCCCATGGCTAAAAAACATTACCATCGATGGATTTACCGTGATTTTCTGAAACCGTTGACTAAATCATAAAATCACAGAAGTCTGCCAAGAGATTTCTGCCTCCAAGCTATAAGACAAAATCTTATACTTCCCTACACTATACCTACTTCTTAATGCCTAACCTAACTTATCCATCTAACATCTTTATCTTAGTTATTTCCTATACTCTAATATAAATCATTTCTAACATAATACTCTAACATTTCCATATCTAGACGATGTGAAATTAATCACACTTCCAGTTGGACATTACTCTGATACCATAATGTAACGCCCCGAACCCTTAAACCCGGGTTCGGTGCGATATACCTGATAAAATCCCTGATAATCCATAATCCATGATATATGCAGCGGAAAACATAAACATAATCTCCATATAATATAAAAATCATAATCAATAATACCAGAGTTTACTGCCCCTATATAACATCCTTACTATTCATCCATCACCTGCATTTTCATAAATCTACATAACTCCCAAAACATTTCAGTATTTTCACAATCATTCCTTACTCAACAACCTTAAAACATAAAGACATAAAATATAAATATTTACAACCCAAAATTAACATAGAAATATACCCTTTTATTTTTCTATTTCCCAATAATGCTACAAAAACCTCGAGCTCTCAAAGCTCGATCTCGAGGAAATCCTAAAAAAGATAAATTCATATTTAGGTGAGACACATCTCAGTAAAGGAAGAAACGATATATTAAAACAGTGTGTGGCTAACATGAGTTTATATAACAACATAATATTTAACATTTGAAAATCGTTAACATAATTTCTGAAATCATTCTTTGATCCTAATCAAACACATGCAAAAGATTTAACCCACGAGTTTACCCGAGGATAGGGGTGATTACCCGCCCATATAAGTAGCACCCCTCTGCTCTGATATTTAGGCAACCCTAAGGTCACTAATAAAGCATACTAGGGCACTCACCTTACTCAGTAAGCCCTCAAGTGTTAGATTGATCTCGTACTCACACTGTTCAATAATAACTTACCGAAAAAAACCCTAAGGATAGGGAAATCTACCCGCCCATACAAGTACATTCCCTCTGTCCTAGTATGTTATGCAGCTACTGCCACATCTAAAGCTACTAGTGCACTCGCCTTTCTCAGTAAGCACTCAGGCGAAGAGTACGCCCTGCCCAAATCGTAGCACATTCTACGTACATAAGTACTTCTAATATCATAATACATAATTTTGTTTGCCATTATTCTGCATCTCTCAACTGTTCATATTTTCATCTTTTACTTTTCATTTCATTTCATTTTACGTGGCTCTTTCCCATTTTACATTGCTCACATTTCACATTTTATTTCTATTTCATTCATTTCTATTTTCATTTCATTTCATTTCATACCCAGCATCTTTCAGCTGTTTTACCCAACATCTTTCAGCTGTCATACATTTACCCAGCATCTTTCAGCTGTTTTATTTAGCATCTTTCAGCTGTCATACATTTACCTAACATCTTTCAACTGTTTTACCTAGTATCTTTCAGATGTTTATATGGTTGACACACACAAGCAACATAGTTCATATCATATTTTATTTTCAATACTTTACTTACTTAACCTACATCTCATACCTTTAACATATATTCGCATAGAATTTCATGCCATATAATTCAACAGTAAAATTCATACATATTCCTGTAAAATAGGTCAACCAACATTCAGCATTTAATTACTAAAAATATAATTTTCATTTCTTACATAATTATCTAGAAAATTTCTTCCACTTTCTTCAGTTCATTTCCACAAATACATAACTAAATAAGTGGTCCTAAGCTCATAAATCATAATTTTACATGGTTGGCATTTTAATAATTCACACCCAAACATACATATAATATATCATAAATTATTGCCTTTAATTTCATAAAATCTGATTTAATATATAATTTCCCCCTACCTGGTTTCTTGAACTACGCCAATAGGGACTTCGAAAAAATACCTGCGGCGCTCACCTGGATCCTGAATAAAAAATTCTAGTTCCATGTAATTAATCATGAATAAAATATTATTTTAATATTTCCTAAACCCATAAATTCTAAATAAATAAATATACCCTTAAATATAGCCAAATTAACAAATTTCTCAAATTCCACTCTCGCTTTGGAATGGAGCCTAAAAAACCCCAATTGGAAGTTTACCTACGCCAAAATGACGACAATCGCCACTAGGACCACGTGTTGGTACTCAATTATGGATTTAACGGCAGATTTAAAGAAAAATTAAGAAATTAAGAAAAATTGTCTTACCCCAAGAATGATGCCTACGGTATTCCCACGACATATCTGTTCAAATAGAAATATCGGTAGCGGAACCAGGAATCCAACGGCACCTTCTGTTTCCCGATCCGCCATAAACCTGTCAAGAAATTGAGAGAAAGAAAGAAGGAGGCAGAGGTGAGCCAAGGCGCAAGGGAATTCTCAGGTGGGGAGACGACCTCTGATTGAATTTGTTTCAAATTCAATCTCTTGAAGCTTTAGAAGTTTCAGGACATTTTTACATAAATATTATATAATATCCTAAATATATCTACATATATATATATATATATGTATATTACATTATATTATTATTTAATTAATTTTAATTATTTAATTTTAATTTTACATTATTTATTTATTTATTTATTATTATTATTATTATTATTATTATTATTATTATTATTATTTTCTTTCATACTATTTCTTTTTATTTATTTATTTAATACATCAATTTAATAATGTTTAACTAACTAATTGATTAATAATTTTAATTAATTAATTAATTATATTTATTATTTCATTTATTATTTTTTTCCTAATTATTTTAATTATTTTAATTTTCGGGTCTTTGCATTGGGGGTAGATGGACCCAGTTTATGTCGTTGGTTGAGTTTGCTTATAATAACATCTATCAGGTCAACATTGGCATGACACCTTATGAGGCACTGTATGACAGGAGGTGTCATTCTCCTCTTTTCTGTGATGAAGTAGGCGAGAGGCAAGTTTTGGGTCCGGGGATGGTGTAGCAGGCGTATGATAAAATTTGACTAATTAAGAAAGAATCAGTACAGCTCAGAATCAGAAGAAGAGCTACGCAGACACTTGCCACTGGGAGTTAGAATTTGATGTGGGAAATCGGGTATTCTTGAAGGTAGCTCCTCTGAGAGGGGTTATGAGGTTTAGGAATAAGGGCAAGCTAAGCCCTAGGTATATTGGCTATAGGCTAGCTCTACCACTAGCTTTGTCTAAAATACACGATGTATTCCATGTAGTCATGCTAAGAAAATACGTCCTACACCTGTCCCACATAATCAGTTATGTAGAAATAGAGTTTAGAGACTCATTAGCCTATGAGGAAGTACGAGTACAGATATTAGACCGAAAGACACAAGAATTGCGCTCCAAGGAAATTCAACTAGTGAAAGTTTTGTGGAGAAACCATGTTATAGAAGAAGTTTCGTGGGAACTTGAGGAAGAAATTAGACAAAAGTACCCACATTTATTTAATGAATTATAGTATTAGTGAGTGTTGATTCGATAAAGATAAAGTTTGTTTAGTGTAGAGTGATATATATATATATATATATATATATATATATATATATATATATATATATATGGTTGTATTTTAGATTATAGGATAGGTAATGTTTTGGTTTTGGGAGAATTTTCTTTTTTTGAGTATATTTGTAATCTCCTAGGACCTTGAATGTAACCACGGTATTCCTTTGCCACAAGTGAGGATAATTAATAAAATAAGTAGCCTATTTTCCTTAATGGATGATGTTTAATACAAGTACTTAGTGTATAGATAGTAAATTTCGAGGATGAAATTTTATAAGAAGGGGAGAATGTAATAACCCAAATAATTATTGGAATTAAATAATAAAGAAAAGAGAAGGAAAAAGCATTTTAAAGGGGGACATAGCAGGGCCTCGTCGACAAACGCGAATCATCTACTTGGGCTCGTCGACGTGGACACATGTCTCATCGACGAGAATTTACCGAGAGGCTGTTTTCAGGACTTGAAATTCGTTGACGAGGGCACTGTCTTCGTTGATGAGTCGAACTGCCTTCTTGGACTCATCGACGGGCCACGTGGCCAACCATCTATAAATATGCAAAAACGGGTTTTTTAGCGAAGAACTTTTCTCTCCCTTATTTTCTCTCTTTAGAAAATGCACCCTCTCACTTTTATCTATAATTCTGGCTCTGATTCTCCCTGATTCGACGATTAGAAGCTACCACGATGATCCTGGGGAGTTTCTCTACAACTTAGCTGGAGCGAAAATTCGATTTGAGCAGTTTGAAAACCATCCTAAAATTAGGGTAAGTAGATTTTTTAAATATTTTCAGTGTTACCAATATTAGTTGAGGCCAGATTTTGTATACCATGAGAATATACTTGTGTTTTGTAGAATAAATTTGGGGTGTCATATTTTTAGGAATAGAGTGTTTTAGACCCCTATAGGCATGGATTAAGAACTCCAGCAAGTATCTGTTCGGGAACCCAGGTAAATTATAGTTTAAGAAATTTATGAATAGGCAATTTCAAGAATTATGGGTGTATTGATTTACTGGAGAATATGTATACATAAATGCAAGTTTTTGAGGTTGGTACACCGAGGGTGCGAGAGTGGAGTGAAGTGGAGGCTAGCCTCTCAGTCAGATAAGTAAGGGAAATATGCTATGCTAGGAATTTTAGAAAGTATATCAGAAGATTATGTATATATATGTATTAACTTATTATTCAGTTTTTCCAGAATATTATTATTATTACTACTACTACAGTAGGAGTTACAGATTTTAGAGCATGAGAATCTAATTGCTTAATTGTGTGGCATAAGTTCATAACAATTTAGTAAAGTATTAATACAGTTTTATAAATATCATGTTTTACAGTATACTAGCAGAAGATATATATGCAATTTCCAGAAAATATGATTTATAGTATTTTTCAGAATGCCATGACTACAGAACTATAACACTCAGTTATTCAGTTATTCAGCCAGATATTTAGATTATGCAGATTAATTTTGAAATGTTATGGTTATTTCAATATCATGGTAAAAACAGTAAGATAATTATAGATATCAGTACTAAATAGTATTAGATCCTGAGGAAATATTTAGTCAGATTCAGACAGTAGAGCACGATACCGTTGCTATTTCAGATCAAAGTGCAACCACATATCTTAGATAATGCGTGGATTCCATTTATCATGCTAGGAGAGATTGTAGTCTCCCCAAAAAGCTGGGTTGAGGTGGCTGATTTGACGAGGTAGAGTAGTATGGTGCCTAAAGAGACTGTAGTGGGCTAGATTGTTGATTGGTAGAGATTTGGATTGACTTACTTGGTAGGACAACTAAAGTTAAGTCCTCCCTATGGGCTGCACAACCCTGTCATGAGGGGTTAAATCATGACATTCAATTCTCAGGGTATTATCATAGTTGTTTCTATATATATACAGTGCAGCTGCAGTTTTATTATAATATTAGAACTATGTGTAGTTAGAAAACTCAGATATACAGTTATATTTTAAACTATAATAAATGTAATATGTACGATATACTAGACTATTGGTTTTACAGTTTCAATATTATATCAGTACATTAAATGAGTAACTTAGTTGCCACACACTAGTGATAGCATATCTTCTCTTACTGAGCGTCGTCTTATCCCAGTGACTTAACATTTTTCAGTTGATCTAGTTAAGTGAGCAGATCAGGCTTGTAGGTAGAGAGGTTCTTGTGCTGCCCTTTTTGAAGGGTGAGTATTTCCTGGGTGTTGGTTGTTTGGGTAGATCCTAGGGTTTTTGATGATGTCACTGGGTACTTTGTGATGTATATTTTGAGACTTTTAGATTTCTTGTATTGTAAATACAATTTATAGTTTTATGTTTACCGCTGCCTAGAAATGTAATGTGAATAGAGTTTTCTCTGCGCTCCCTTGGGGTCTGAGATGTTTTTAGCAAGTAATAGAGAGAATTGCGATATATATGGTTAAGTGAGGAAAAAATTGCATGAAAAGTCAGGTCGTTACACTTAAGGGCTCTTTGTCCTATCTGTTAGGACATATCCACCAGCACGAAAATATTTTGAATATTGTTCTGCTTCTCTAAATATTCTTCTGAACTCAATAGTAATTTAAATCTTTAAGAGTATTTATGTAAACTCTCACCATAAGTTCTCAAATTAACATCAAATCATTTAGAGTGGCATCTCCTTGAAATAAGTTAAATGGCTAAGATGATTGCTATAAGTTTCAATCTAGATGATGGAATAAAAAGTCCAAGAAACCTATGCACGAGCAGTTAACAATGAAAGTCATTTGAACTTTAGCCTCTCACAAATTGAGATTCATAAGAAAAGAGGCAAAATAGGCTTAGTTCTTCAAAAGAAATATTCATTGTGGCTTAGTTCATCAAAAGAAATATTCATTGTGACTTGTTAAATGAAGATTGATCTTCATCTTTGATTGAAAAATGCATGCATAAGAACATATAAGGGAGCTGAGCTCTACCCTTAGAGAATAGGATCTAATTTAAATACCTTGAGGACTCATTTGCATCACATATTTAACTTTTTGAATATTGAGGTTCTTTTGAAAAACCTTGAACATCATATCCGGTCTTTTAAAGCTTTATGATTAGATATGGAGTGTTCTAAGGTTCATGAGCTTTATAAAATGTCTTAATATATACTTTTAGATGCATGTGTGTTCTATAGGGAAGACTATACTGGTCAAATGATAAAATGCCTTGATAAATATCCAGTATAGTTGTTCTAGAAATTTCAAAATGATTGCTCATGCTGTCTAGTAATCCTAGCAGAATTAATTTTTGGTTAGTATAAGCAGTTCATTTTATCTAAGTTTTATTCAAATCCAAAGGGGGAGCTTTCAAAATTAAAATCTCTATCTTGTTGTGCTCACCTAGTCTTAAGTTTAGATCTTTTTTTTTTTTTTAATTCATTGTGGCTCTTGTACTTAAATATGATGATTTTATTGAAAATTTTAAATGGAAATATCTTGCTTAACCTCAATATTTTCAAAATTTTGTCATATGATTCATGTTTTAAATTTTCTGATATCTTTGGTATTTATGTGGTTACTTTTTCTGGTCATATCATGAGTTGCTCTTACATGTTAGACCAGAAAAACATTGTTTGCTTGAACTTTGTATTAAAGTTTCTTTTTCATCAAGCATCGCTCCCAGGATTTTTTTTTTTTTTTTCAAAGGGGGAAACTATTTTCAAATGAAATGCTTTTGGGCAAGAAATGTTTCTTAATGCACATATCTTATCTCTTGCTCGTAAGATTAATGACACATTCATGACATATGTTTTTACTGTTATAAAATTCATATCATTGTCATGAAATTTTTTCAATTTGGTTTTTATTGTTTCTTTAATTTTCTTTAAA
This sequence comes from Malania oleifera, assembly GCF_029873635.1. Taxonomy (NCBI): domain Eukaryota; kingdom Viridiplantae; phylum Streptophyta; class Magnoliopsida; order Santalales; family Ximeniaceae; genus Malania; species Malania oleifera. The sequence goes on from NC_080424.1 coordinate 31,743,500, forward strand.
AGGGGCATTGCATAACTGGGTCATTGATAATATATATAAAAATACATGCTAACTAGTTAGACCGGTCTTATGATCAAACCTACACTTGCTATCATTTGTCATATGTTTTAAACTCAAATATTTTACGAGTCTTATGTAGTGTTTAATTTGTAATGGTTTGAAAATATCTCTGGTATGTCCATGTTTAACATGTCTTTTTAATCTTTTAATGACCAGTTATAATGTTTTTATGTGCAAAATTGTCATATTTTTCAAAACAATTATATAACTAATTTCTATGCCTAGTTTTTGTATTAAATAGGGAGAGTTCTCTTTTAAGCTATTTTTTTTTTTAATGCTCAAATTGTTTTTACACTTAACTTAGCCCTTTAGCTGATGCCAAAAGAGGGAGAATTTTATGAGCAAAATGATAAATGATTTTATGTCAAAAGGGGAATAATTTTCTATAAGGCAAATAATTTTAAATGGGGTAAATATCTGAGCTATAATGCTACATGTTTGTACATGTTTGTGCCTTAATGCTAGAACTAGATACATGACTAACTTGAAATGTCTTCTTTTGTCAATATGTTTGATTTGTATTGATTATTTTTTAAGTATGCATATTGTTAGGAGGCCTTTTTAGGCTGAACTCATTTTGCTTGTGTGTTTTTATCATCATAAAAAAGGAGAAGATTGTTGACGTTTTGAGTCTGATCCCAATTTTGTTGCTAACAAAGCACCTGTATCTTATATGTATACTTGGTGTTTGAACAGATTTATATTTTGCCATGCAGATAAGACAAAGGGAAAATGGAAATATGAAAGACTTAAAGCCTAGACAATATGGTGTATTCCATGAAGACTGAAAAGCAAAAGAAAAGAAGACATATTTTTTTAATTGTAATTGCATTTAGTTTTTGGTCTGTAATAATGCATTTCATGCATGATATGATTGAAAGCTCAAGACCTACCATAGACAGACCTTAGGGGACATAACGTTTTTCACAAAAAACCTTTTTTCATAAAATGATAAAATCTCACAAAGGTTTTAAATTTTTTTTTGAAATCAAATCAGGGCCACAATTTGATTTTTATCAAAGCACGGTCGACGGACCCTTACACATACAAAAAGTCTAGTCAACCGAACCTTTTTTTGCTTCACATGCTCAGTTGACTGGCCATGCCTTTTAGGCCAATTTTCTATAGCCTAGCCGGTCGACTTTTGTAGAACAAAATTGCCCCAGCCAACCAACCTTTAATCTTGGCCGATTGGACCGTTAGGTCAGTCGACCGAACCTACGAAGGTTTGGGATTCGCCAAGGGTCACTCAATCGGTCCCTTAATTAGCCGACCGAACCCCACAAAAATTTGAATTTTTGCCTAAGATCAGTCGACTGACAAAGTCGTTAGTTGACCGACCCTCTCGGGTTTGGCAATTTTTCGACGCTAAAACGTGTTTAATTTTTAATTAAAAAAATTTAAAAATACCTTCCGTGTCCCTAATAGTCATTTTTCTTGAAAAGTTTATATATACCCCTCTCATAAGCATAATTAGCAAGGAGATTAGCCCAAAAAATTCTCTTAAATATTTTGTGCCTTATTTCTTATACTCTCTTTATTATTACTTGAAAAATCCTTTGCTAAGAGAGCTTTAATTTTTCCTTTCACTTCTTTCATTTGCACATTTATTGCATTTAAGGGTTGATTGAAAGAAATATTTATTTGCGCATTCATTCATTGATTTTAAAGTATTTACTCTCACTTAAACTTTTATTTTTGAAAATCATTTTAAGAATAATCTTTGAGTTTCTCCCATATTTTCTTAATAAATATTTTTGGAGAAACCTTTTATTGCTTATGGATCTTTTCCACATTCATTGCAAGATTCAAAAGCTCACTTGTGTTTTATTGCAAAATCTTTTTGAGCAAATACCCTAACTTTATTGAACAATAATTTTTGAATATTATTTTTAGAAGAAAGCACTTGGAATTTCAAGATCTTTGAAAAAGCATATATTTTCATATTTCATATTTCATCAAAGATCATATACTATTATTTGGGCAAAAACCACTTGAAAACAAAACCTTAGGTTCTTCTACATTTTTATTGAAAAATATTTTTGGAGAAATATTTATTAGGGTTAAATCTTTGAAGTATTTTATCATATATATCATTTTCAAATATTGCAAAATTATTTTGAGAAAAACACTCATACTCTACTGAGCATAAATCATATCATCTAAGAGTGCATTTTAGAGCTTTAAATTTGTAGATCTCTATTTTTGTAGAAGCACTTTATTTGTATGCAAAATTTCATTTCTTTGTATTCCAGGCATGGCCAAAAGAGGAAGTGCACCATCCTGTAAGGTGTACTTGTTTGACTCAAGTCCGATTAGGTGAGCTGAGGAGACTCTGCCTCGTAAGGAGAACTGGTTTGACTCTGTCCAGTAAGTGAGCTAAGGAGACTCTGCCTCGTAAGGAGAACCAGTTTGGCTCAACATGATGATTGAGTTAGGGAGACTCTGCCCTGTAAGGAGAGGTTTGGCTTCGCCTGTAAGTGAGCTGAGGAGACTTTGCGTCATAAGGAGTATTGTAAACGGCATCGCTCCGCCCGATTAAGTGAGCATTTAGTGGAATCCTCTACCTGGTTAGCCTAAGGTGGGGACATAGGCAATATCGGCCGAACCTCGATAAAAATATTGTGTCATTCTCTTTTCCTATATTCTTTACTTTCTGCACTTGTATGCTTATGCTTAAATTGGTGTAAATATTTAATTTTTTTTTAAAATATCTGCATACATTTATATTTATGGGAACTGGGATTGTATAGAAAGACCCTAGGTTGTGAAATTCTAATTATGGATCTTAAAATATAGATAAATTAACCTAATAAGTTTTAAATATTCAATTCACCCCTCTTCTTGGGAATGCACCATTTACATCAATTTTCTATTGTTTTTTTACAAAAAAAAACTAAAAAAAAAACTAAAATTTATCCTTTTCACTTATTTTGAAAACCTATTATTGAGGGAATCGCGAATGAGGAAGTAAGGGGTAGCAACTGAAGAGGTAGTGAGATTGACCGCAATTGTTGGAGGTGGTGATTATCACCTTGGGGTATATGCTAGTGCTAGCGCCCTTGACAGGCAGTTCAGAACCCACCAACGCTTGTGAAAACCTGAGTTGGTCGGTTCACCATTCAAAATACTTTAATATTCAAAATTAATTTGTTTAAATTCAATAATTTCTTTTTTAATTAAGTTTAAAATAAATGACCATGTAAAATTTAAAATATAATTTAAAAAAAATTAAATATTCATATAATTTATAAAAAAATTGAAAAAAAAAATATGATTAAAAAACTACTATTTTTAATTGTCATATACAATTAGATTGTTTTTTGTAGAACTAAAAATGAGTTTTGATATATAACAATTAAGTAATATAATTATAATAAAATTTTTTACTATAATAAATTTAATTTTTTATTTTTGCACCTCGTTCTTCTAAAAATCACTTCTATGATCTTAACTCTCCTGGACTCCAGGAAAGGGCCATGGCTCTGATACCACACGAGAGTCGGGAGCCCCAAGACCTGCCAGAGAAAAGCAACCAATCTAGGACCACATCTCCAACACAGGCCTTCCCATGGCCACTTAAACAGAGAACTTGGGTCCTTCAACCAATGCTTTACCAGATGAGGCCTTCGGGGACCGTACAACCTTTCTAATTTGCAGGATCCTCCTTAGAGGCAAGCACAGAGCATACTCGGTGCCATGTCATGATCACCAAAGGAACCCATTACAGTTTCGTTAAACTAGAGGCTTGCCTTGGCCAGCACCGTGACTCGGCAGGTTACGGGTATCCACTGTAAAGATATCCCTTATAGTATCATAAAAGATATTACAAGCTCATAGAAGTGGAAGATAGAAGCCCTTTGGACAAATAGTCCTTAGAGGAAGAGAAAACTTAGAAGGCCATAGATGAGATAGGAACACAAAGAGGAAATTTTATTTTCGTTCTGGTCTAGTCTGTTCTGCTCTGCCTTAAAGAAGGGAAGGCAGTCCCTTATATAGAGGTCTGAGACCCCAAAGCTTACACGCTAAGAAAACATTTTACAGACAACTGATAACGACATAAAGCAAAAGTGATAAAGACATAAAGTAGACGACGACATAAAGCTAAAGTGGTTGAAGACTTTAGCGACTACTGACAACTGACATAATTAAAAGGTGACAACACATGGGTGGCTGCATTTGTGTGGGAGTGACCCAGCACCTTCAATTATGCAACAACTTTTGACTATAAGCCAACAACTATTATCTTACATACAAACTTATCGCATAAGTAGACATAAAGCGGCCCACCATTGTGGACTTTGGTGACAATAATACAACATGTGGGGCTAGATGCGATGTGACGAAGAGAAGTTGAGGTTGATGTAATCCTCATCCGTGATCTCTCCATGGATCGAATGGTGGTAAGTTGGCTGCTTCCAAAGATAATCTTCATCGGTATCCATAGGATCCTGATCAGGGTGGTCCTTGTCAGGTGGCTTAGGAGCAGGAATCTCATTTGGAATGACTTGGACAAGTTCAGAACAGAACTTCAGATCGTTCATTTCACAGAGATGATTCAAAAGTGAAGGCCTGTAGCTGGGCCTCGTACTGGGGAAGTTGTACAGTGTATCCCATTCGTAGACTTGATTTTGGGACCATAAGAGGTTCCTGTTTGGATTGTAGAAATACGATCTATGCAGGATGAAGATACTGTGTACTGTGGCTGCTTCAGCTGGGTCCATCTCCCAAAGGTTGTGATTACCCATGAGGGTAGTCAATTTCTTTCTCCAAGTGAACAGTGGATCAAACAGCTGGAGGAAAGTCCAAAACAGGGATTTATGATTGGCTGGATCATCAAGATGAGCGTACATCTCCTGGAGTGGGAGGAATACAGCATGTACCTGCAAAACAGAGATATACCATAGATACCATAATACATGAGTATTAAAGGATGATGGCTTAATGATGTAAGGATTAAGTAAAGGGTAAGATGGGAAGGTTTGGTGATGGTCTATTAGGCTAGCATAGTGGCTATAGAAGGTCTTTGTATAGAATTTGATTTTGGAGACATCAGTGATTTCTGGAGGTTATTCTGGAGGGAACTGTATCTGGGTAGAGGCACCAATGTAAAGGATATCTGGAGGTGAAGAGGAGGATGAGGCCATGAAGATTAAAGGAATGGCTCGGTGTCTGGATATGAGGAAGGAAGTTTTCCAAGGGCGAGATAACATATCAGCAAGGATATTGTGATCGCCTTTTATATGCTTTACAGAGAAGTCATATCTGGAAAACCAATCTTTTAGTCTGAGAATCTATGGATCAGGAAGAATCTTGTTCTGAAATTCAAGCATCTTTGGGAAAGATGAGTTGTCCATTTCAACTGTGAAGTGCTTTGATCTGACGTAGAAGTCAAATTTCTGAATTCCATTTTTCACTACAATAATCTCTTTGAACACTGTGTGATAATGCTTTTGGGATTCCTTGAATTCTCCACTAGCATGTCCACAATAGGATCTCTTGTTGTCTTTTTCTTCAAGCAATAAAGCACCCCAATAATGGTCACTAGCATCTGACTGGAGGACAAGATTTCCTATGGATGGAATAGTCAGAGGCGGTGGATCCTTTGCAACTTTCTTGAGAGTTCTGACAGCCTTTGTTTGGTCAGGGCCCCATGGGGATGGTTTCTTTTTCAACAGCTATGACAAGGTACTGGTGAATTGACTTGCATGCGAGATAAAGTCTCTGATGTAATTAATGATGTCGAGAAATTGCTGTATTTCCTTGATAGAGAGATTATCATCAGGAAAATGTAATAATTGCTCAGCAAGATGAGGTATTGGGAAGATGGTTCCATGGGATATTTTCATCCCTAGAAAATCAATTTCATGCTGTCCAATCATGCTTTTCTTTTCTGACAGAATTATCCCGTACTGTGATGCCAGCTGGTGGAAATGTTCAAGAAGGTGATGATGGTCTGCAAGGCTCTAAGAAAATAATAGAATATCATCAATATAGATCAAAGTACTATGCAGGATAGGATTGAAAATCCTGATCATTGCCTTTTGAAACAGTGATGGTGCAATCTTTAATCCAGAATTAGGTCTACGAATGGGATACGCTGTACAACTTCCCCAGTATGAGGCCCAGCTACAAGCCTTCACTTTTGAATCATCTCTGTGAAATGAACGATCTGAAGTTCTGTTCTGAACTTGTCAAAGCCATTCCAAACGAGATTCCTACTCCTAAGCCACCTGACAAGGACCACCCTGATCAGGATCCTATGGATACTGATGAAGATTATCTTTGGAAGCAGCCAACTTACCACAATCCGATCCATGGAGAGATCACGGATGAGGATTACATCAACCTCAACCTCTCTCCGTCACATCGCATCTAGCCCCATATGCTGTATTATTGTCACCAAAGTCCACAATGGTGGGCCGCTTTATGTCTATTTATGTGATAAGTTTGAATGTAAGACAAGAGTTGTTGGCTTAGAGTCAAAAGTTGTTGCACAATTAAAGGTGGTGGGTCACTCCCACACAAATGCAGCCACCCATGTGTTGTCACCTTTTAATTATGTCAGTTGTCAGTAGTCGCTAAAGTCTTCAACCACTTTAGCTTTATGTCGTCGTCTACTTTATGTCTTTATCACCTTTGCTTTATGTCGTTATCAATTGTCTGTAAAATGTTTGCTTAGCGTGTAAGCTTTGGGGTTTCAGACTCTATATAAGGGACTGTCTTCCCTTCTGTAAGGCAGAGCAGAATAGACTAGACCAGAACGAAAATAAAATTTCCTCTTTGTGTTCCTATCTCATTCATGGCCTTCTAAGTTCTCTCTTCCTCTAAGGACTATTTGTCCAAAGGGCTTCTATCTTCCACTTCTATGAGCTTGTAATATCTTTCATGATATTATAAGGGATATCTTTACAGTGGATACCCGTAACCTGCCGAGTCACGGTGTTGGCGCAAGGCAAACTTCTGGTTTAACGAAACTATAATGGGTTCCTTTGGTGATCATGACATGGAACCGAGTATGCTCTGTGCTTGCCTCTAAGGAAGATCCTGCACATCAAAAAGGTTGTACGGTCCCCGAAGACCTCCTCTAGTTAAGCATTGGTTGAAGGACCTGAGTTCTCCATTTGAGTGGCAATGGGAAGGCTTGTGTTGGATATGTGGTCCTAGATTGGTTGCTTTCCTCTAGCAAGTCTTGGGGTTCCCAACTCTCGTGTGGTATCAGAGCCATGGCCCTTTCTTGGAGTCCAGGAGAGTTAAGATCATAGAAGTGATTTTTAGAAGAACGAGGTACAAATAGTTTAAGGGGAAACTTCGCCCATGGATTCTCACTCTCAAAGTACAGAATTCACTCCTACCCAACTTTCTTCTTCCATTTCTCTTCCTTCCTCCATAAAAAGAACTACTTCTTCCAAAATCACCAACCTAGTAGAATACTCCTATATTCCTGACTCTGCTAAAATCCAAGAAACCTCCCTTCCACTTGTAAATCCCTACAATATTTTCAAAAGAAAAAGATCTTTAGCCAACCAAGTCGGTACCCTTCTTATATCCCATGATAGACCACAAGTCAAGGAGTTTGTCCAAACTACAGGCCTTGATAAATGTCTTATTCAAAATCTGATCAATCAATGGATCAGAGAAGGCTATACTCATCTTCATTTTGGTATTATCAGACTCCTTCTTACCCTTCATGGCTATAAAGGACTTCCAGTTACAGCCAGGATCACTCTTCTCAATACTACCTACACTTAGTGTGAGCATACAGCAATTGGAACTTCACTTACCACTCTTCAAGCTGGTAGCGTCTGTCTCACGTTCTTTCCTAATTTCAATATTCCTCTGAGAGACAAAAATCTAAGGAATTGCATAAAGGTTCAACTTTAGATTACTGGTGCTCCGCAAGTTTCTTCAGCCTACATGGCTACTCTTCACCATCAACTGATCTATAGACTTCAAGATCATGCTGTTGATCTTCCCCTTCCGGGACAATCTGAAGACACAATCCTAATCACTGCTGAAAGACAAGATGATGTTCTCACTATTCTCCAAATTCCACGATAGATTCCCAGAGAAGAATTAAGGCAAATAATTCCTTTGGAGTGGATGTCCAGTTATGAGCAACTTCATTAACAATCGTCACCCATCCATCTCTCAGATCCCATGTTTCAAAGACTTCCAGATGGAACGGTAAAGACGGTGTTCAACCCAAAAGATACGGCTTCATCCAGCACTCCTCTGGTGTTTCAATCCTTGATGATAAAGCCTGTAACTTTTGAAGATGACATCCACATTGAAGCAGACGGATCCCCCATCTACACTGATAAAATTGAAGGACATTTCATTTGGGATGTTGATCCTTCAATGTGCAATCCAGATTATGACTGCCACAAATCTCTCCAAAAAGAAACCAAACCATCCTGTAAACCTTTTTCTCCTCACAGAAAACTTGATGACCCAAGTAGCCCCTGGATAGGAATCCGACGTCCAGATCCTAAACCTAAGCCTTTATGGATCTATGACAGAGCCCTTGAGATTCTCCGTGAATAAGGACTTCTTCCTCCAGAAGAACCTGATCCAAATCCTTACCAAACTCCATTGCCTAAACTGCCCCATTCACAACCAAATCCCTGTTTCATGGCCTCTCTATATGACAAACAGTTTCCTCCCTTGGAACCAAGATCTTATATAGATTCCAACCTTCATACCAGACCCTTCATTCAACCCTCTAAAGTTCAACCAGATGGTTTCAGAAAACTTCCCTCACAGGCTGAAAAAGTTCTAAACTAGCAAACTCAGAATGCCAGATCCTAGAATACAACTTTGACTGCCATTGATCACAAGGTTGATAAACTCATACATCATGGCACTCAGATGGACCAACGATTTGGCCACCTTGATTCCAGAATCAAGGCTTTGTATGCTGATCTCAAGAGAAAAATTGATAATTTTGATGCTAAGCTTAGGCAATTTATTACTGCAGGATATTTTGGATCCATGTTTAACGAAAAAGAAGTAGAAATCAGAAGGCTTAAAGACCAATTATCTCAGATAGAACGAGATCATCATCCAATTTCTCCAGCTACCTATATCCCTAAGGCTTTTCCATATTCTCCACCTTACTCTTTGATTCCTCAGTCACCACCAACTCCATCCTACCAACAACAACTAGATTATTCCAAACATTTCAAATCCACTGCTGAGATCTTTAAGAGACATTCTCTTATTCCATCAACACCCATTATGTAACAATCTAAATTTAAAATGGTATTTAAATAATAAAAGAAATGGCAATGGAAACTGGAAACATAAGGAGGCAGTCGACGACATTGCATTTTGGAAGGAAAAACTAAGGGGAAAGCATCAGGGCTTTTTCGACGAATACAGGGGATTCGTTGATGAAGATTTAAGAGAATTCGTCGATGAAGAAATGCTGAGAGAGGTTGTGAGCCAACTGAATTTCATCGATGAGGACTAAATTTCGTCGACAAAATTTTAAAAAATTTGTCGACGAATGACGTGGCTCATCGACGAATCTAGTTTTATAAATACTAAAAATTCAATTTTTAACTTCTTTAAGAAGCCAACTCTCTCCTTTCTCTCTCTCTCTCTCTCTCTCTCTCTCTCTCTCTCTCTCTCTCTCTCTCTCTCTCTCTCTCTCTCTCTCTCTCTCTTTCTCTTTCTCTCTCTCTCTTGTTGATTTCGGGCCAGATCTTCGCCGGATCGACAATCCGAAGTCACCACGACGCTCTTGGGGAAGTTCTTTCCAAATCTGCTGGAGCGGATCATTGGTGAAAAGTAAGGTGGAAATCATCCCAAATCCAGGGTAAGACTTTCTACTTAATATTTGGATTTCTAAAAGTTGAGAAAAGTGTTATACGCTTAAGAATACTGAACTTTAGTTTTGGGAAATATTGTTTTCAAGGTGTTGAGTTGAAAACCCTGTGGGTGCGGGGCAGGTTTTCTTTGAGGCTTTTCAAGAATTAGGTAAGGGGATAAACTAAGCTAGTTCTTTTTAAGGAAATGTATATGCATATATAACATTCGATTTCAGCAAATAATATATTTATATATGATTTATATATTTGGGAAAATACTGTTGAAAATGATGATATGATGAATATGTGAAAAACCTATTAGTGTGGCATGAGTATAAATTGTTATGAAATATTGTTTTCTGAGAATGTGTGAATGGTATGGATTTTTATAATGGAAAATCGGCGTACGGGCCGAGATTTTTATGTATTTTTCTGGCATACGGCTCAAGATTTTTATGTATTTTTCCGGCGTACGGGCCATGCTATGTGTGTGATTTGCCAGCATATGGGTTGTTCTATGGTACAATTTGCCGACGTACGGGCCGTGCTATGGATGTGATTTTTCAGTGTACGGGCCATGCTATTGATGTGATTTGCCAGAGTATGGGTTGTGCTATGATGTGATTTGTCGGCGTACGGGCCGAGCTATAGATGTGATTTACCGGCGTTCGGGCCGAGCTATGATAAAATGTGTAATATCGGCGTATGGGCTGATGATTTTCACGATATATGTATATATGCGAAATGTTATGATTGATCTGATAATTAATTATATAAGATATCCATGTATCACAGTTTCAGTATATATATTATATGATATTAGAATCTGGTTGGCTTGGTCTAGGCTAACACTTGCACGGTACCGTTGCTATGTGTCCATGGTCTTCGTGATCATGATATCTGTGTTAATGCTGCTGTACGGAATGGTGTGAGATTAGATGGTCGATGTGGTTTTTAAGAAGTGTGTGTGATTGCCCCTGGTGTACAGACCAGGTCAGGCAGACCTATCGGACTTACAGACTGTACGTTTGACTTGACAGTATTCGGCTAACCATTGTCAGGTCCCGCCTTTGAGCCACACAACCCAGTCACGTGGTGGTAATATATGACAACAACCAGCTAACCTACCAAGGATGTTTTTATGTTATTATTATTATTATTATATGAGATGAGATATGTTATGAAAATGCAGTATGTTTTGCCATGTTTTGATATATATATATATATATGTTTTCCCAGATTTGACAAACAGTTACTGGATATGTTATGTATGGTATATGTATAACACGATATACTCATGTTGCCACACACTGGTATTAATTTATTTCCCTTACTAAGAGGTGTCTTACCCCTAAATTTCATAAACTTTTCAAGAGCCCTAGATAGGAGAGCGGGAAAAGCCCCATTGATTTAGAGTTGTTGCCCTTTCTGAAGGGTGAGTTTTTGTAGGGACAGTTAGATCTTGTGGGAATTGTCCCTAGATCTTATTTTTGGGATGTATATATGGAAATACAGTGGATATAGTGACTCTGGTATTTGTGCAATGAGATGGATGTTTTGTGTTTATAATACTGTGATTATATGTTTCCTGCTGCTTAGGCTTCCGTTTTGTGTTCTGATGTATCCCTGGTACCCACGGGTCTAGGTGGACTATGATCTGCTGAGTTGGAATATGTGATGTTGATTTTGTTATTATTAAAAAAAATGTGGAAATTAAGCAGGTCGTCACACATTCATCCAAGGTCTCCAATCCTGACAAAATTTTTGCCCTCTGAACCTGTTGATCATAAATTCAAAAGCCCATTTTTACTACCTGACCAAACTCCATCTCTGTTTGCTGACTTTGTCCCTGAATTACCTACTGATGATAACAGTGATGATTCCACTGAAACATTGTCCTCCTCAGACCAAGAGAATACTGATCTCACCAATATGTTGATGGCATCTCCTACTGATCCTGGATCATCCAGAACACAAGAATTTCATGAAGAAATTGACACCACAGTTCCCATTGTGGAGGAACCTTCTGAGGCTACTTCAATTACTCCTCATTTGGTTCCTTATCATTCAACCAATGGTTCTTGGTTCTCTTTTGATGGATTACCTCCAATTAAATGGAGAGATCGAATTGGTGAATTTGGTGCATGGATTGACCTCCAGCTTTCCAAGTCTGGGAATACTTTAGAAACAGTTCTCATTGAATTCACATCCAAATTTACTAGAACTTTAAGAGACTAGTTTCAAAGTCTTGGTGAATATAGACAAGTAACGTTCATTAAATCCCAGACTCCCTCCTATGCTTTGGGAACGCTTTATCAAGAATTTATTGGAGATCCAGATACTCATGCTAATGAAGTTAAACAAGAGTATTTTGAAATGAGATGCTGCTCCTTGAAAAGGAAAGATCTTGATTTTCACTATCAAAGAATGTCCAGGCGATATTATCTTCTTGGTGGATTTAATGATAATAATCTCAGACAAGTTTATATTAATTCTTTACTAGAAGATATCCAGCTAGATTTACATAGAAAGATTGCCTCTCTCTCATGCCCACTCAAAGACATCTCAATAGGAGAAATTCATCAGTTGGCACTCTCTGCTCTTGAAAAATTATGTGATACTCACCAATTGTTCTAAAAAATGTTGAAACACAATCATAAGTTTACAAAGCAATGCAAGAAGCCTTATTTGCATATCAAGTGCAAATAAAAGGATTGCATCTGTAGTCCTAAAAAGAAAAAACACTTCAAAGACTATGGTTCTGACAAACGCTTCAGGAAAGATCCCAGAAAAAGGAAGAAGTTCAGATTCTTTAAGAAGAAGCTTTGACAAGGACATGACAAATCTCCTTGCTGTTTCATTTGCAAGAAGAAAGGCCACTATGCAAAACAATGCTCAATGAACAGGACAAAATTTGCAAAGCTTGCCTAACAGTTACAAAATAAAGAACTCGATGCAGATGCTGAATCTGTTCTTTCAGAACAAGAAGAGATGATTGAAGAGACTATTCTCGTCCTTGCTGATTCAGAAGATGATTATCATTCAGATGAAACATTCCAGGTCCAACCTATTCTCTATTCAGAAAATTCTCAGATAAGTCCTCATGTTCAAATCCAGTTCCTCCTTGAAAAATATGGTAAACCCGTACTTGCTGTTGCATACATTGATACGGGATCCCATAAGACCATGGTTAATCTAAAACTTCTACCATCAGATTGTTGGTCTTCCCATACTCAATTCTCTAGAGCTGCAAATGATCAAATCTTTATTACCACTTTGATTTCCAAAAGGAAAATTGGGATTAAACTCCTTCCTAATTGCATCATTTGGACTCATGTCATCGGCTGTCCACTTCCTCAAAAAGATGTTTTATTAGGATGGGATGTTTATTGTCTTTCAAAATCCTTAAGGATTCTTCCCACTGGAATTAAGTATAAAAGAGAATTCAAGCCTTTTACCCAGACAAACAAAATCTATTCTCTTTCCCATTCTCTTCCAGATTTCTAACCCATTCAAAATAAACTCCTCAAGTTGTGTGCAGAAAATCATGATCATTTCATCCATGATCATCCACTTTGGAAAACCTAGACTTTTTCATTCATATTCCCTTTAAGCTCAATGAAGATGTGAGCCCAACCAAGGCCTCCCATCCGGGAATGTCTCCATCAGACCTTAAGCTTGCCAGAGAAGAATGTTATTCCTTATTAAAGTAAGGCCTAATTGAACCAACTAATTCCTCTTGGGCATGTCAAGCATTTTATGTTGAAAAAAGATCAGAGAAAATTAGAGGAAAGAAGAGATTGGTTATTGATTACAAGTCATTGAATGTATTCATTAGGGATGATAAATTCCCTATTCCAAAAGTCAAGACAATTCATCCATCTTGCTGAAATAGAAATATTCTTGAAATTTGATCTGAAAGAAGCTTTTTGGCAACTCGAAATTCATTCAGATGACAGATTCAAGACAGCTTTCTGTATTCCAAATGAACAGTTTCTATGGACTGTTTTGCCTTTCGAATTAAAGATTGCACCATCATTATTTCAAAAGGCGATGACCAAGATTTTCAATCCTATCCTGCATAGTACTTTGATTTATATTGATGATATTCTATTATTTTTTAAGAGCCTTGCAAACCATCATCACCTTCTTGAACATTTCCACCAGCTGGCATCACAGTACGGGATAATGCTGTTAGAAAAGAAAAGCATGATTGGACAGCACGAAATTGATTTTTTAGGGATGAAAATATCCCATGGAACCATCTGCCTAGGACCTCATCTTGCTGAGCAATTATTACATTTTCCTGATGATAATCTCTATGTCAAGGAAATACAGCAATTTCTCGGCATCATTAATTACATCAAAAACTTTATCCCGCATGCAAGTCAATTCACCAGTACCCTGTTACAGCTGTTGAAAAAGAAACCACCCTCATGGGGCCCTGACCAGACACATGCTGTCAGAACTCTCAAGAAAGCTGCAAAGGATCCACCGTCTCTGACTATTCCATCCATAGGAAATCTTATCCTCCAGTCAGACGCTAGTGACCATTAGTGGGGTGCTTGCTTGAAGAAAAAGACAACAAGAGATCTTATTGTAAACACGCCAGTGGAGAATTCAAAGAATCCCAAAAGCATTATCACACTATATTCAAAGAAATTATTGCAAAGAAAAATAGAATTTAGAAATTTGACTTTTACGTCAGATCAGAGCACTTCACAGTTGAAATGGACAACTCATCTTTCCCAAAGATGCTTGAATTTCGGGACAAGATTCTTCCTAATCCACAGATTCTCAGACTAAAAGATTGGTTTTGATTAAAGCATTAAAGTAAAAATTTGTTTAATCAAATTTTTAATTCGTTTTAAAAATATTAATCAAGTAGGTCGATGGTTTTTGATTTTTAGTTCTTATTTTAAATTTTAAGCTTTTTATTTATTATTTTTATTTTTATAATTTTTTATAATAATACCACATAATGTACGCATCTCAATATATTGGATTCATGAGAAAATATAAATTGCATAATAATTGAAAATTTAAATAAAATTATTAGAATATATATATAAGTATTGACAGCTACTACTCTATTTGCCAACATGTAACCCTTTTTTGTTGTCAATATACCTTTGCTAATTATAGTGGTGTTAGATAAAAATTGAATTAATAGAAATAATTGGTCAAATTTGGTCACTCTGATACAACAAATTTTTAATTCGGCTTGGTTCTATTTTATATTTTGGTAAAATCGGTTATTCAATTTTTGGTTCAGTTATGGACAAATTACATTTCGGTTAACCGATTTAACTGAACTATATAATTAATTAATAATTAAGTATAAATTATATAATTTATAATTTGGGTTCCATAATTATTATATAACTAATAATTAAATATAAATTAAATATTGAAAGCATACAATCATATTTTTTTCCCATAATTAATTATAATTTGATTCGGTAAAATTCAGTTTACTGAATTAACCGACAATTCGATTTGGTAAGGTAAGGTTCAAGTAAGAAGGATAGTTCGGTCGATTCGATTACAATGAATAGTCAACCAAAGTTTTTTGATTAATTCGGTTAATTGGCCGAACCGACCGATTGCACACACCTAGTCAGTTAGTCCCAACTCTCGACAAGAAACAAGGAAATTAATTTTAGTATTATATATATATATATATATATATATATATATTTTCGCCTCAAACTAATTTCATGTTTTGACTTTCAATTTGTATAAATTTAGACAAATTTTAATATAATATTATATTATATTATATTATATTTAAAATCACATAAACTTTAAAACCCAAATATCTAATGATTTTTTAGAACATTATAACAAAAACAATCACAAATCAATTCTTAAGTCCTAGTAACTAGGGTTGAGTACATGAATCATTTTTTATCAATTTACACCGATCATGAGCGACTCCCTCCAACAAATTCGTGTAAATATGCAAAAAAGAATATATGTAATTGACTCCACTTACTGAAACTTAATGCTTGATTTGTTATTATTGTTGTTGTTAATATTTTTTTTTTAAAAAAAAGTTATTTTTTATCCTATATTTGGGAATATAAATTTTAGATCTTAAAATTTATGTGAATTTAAATAAAATAAAATACAACCACCCAACCATGAAAAAAAATACCAACCAACTAATCCCAATCCCAGTGTACGCGCTCAAGGGAGTCATTTTCGATATTTATATTGAAATTTTTGTTCAAGAGAGGGACAATTTTAGCTCAAGAGAGTACCACAATTCGTTAAAAATTTTAAAAAAAAACAAAACATATAAACATTTTTAATAATATAAACTGCGATTCAGAACAAGGCGGATCCGTGGCGCAATGGTAGCGCGTCTGACTCCAGATCAGAAGGTTGCGTGTTCGATTCACGTCGGGTTCAATCTCCCACTCCGCCACAACATTTTTTTTCCCACTTTTTCCTCGCTGTAGTCGCGTCCATGGTCTCTCTCTCTCTCTCTCTCTCCTCCTTTTTCTTCTGTTTTATTTTTATTTTTTTACAAATTCAAAGCACTACAAATCCTTTTGATTTATATTTTAAAATACTCAACCGGGTATCAGAGTGAGAGTTTAGAACTAAAACTTAAATTTGCTTTCGAACGTACTTTTATTTTTGATAAAGTTAGTAGAAAATTCATAATTTTTTTTAAAAAAAATTTACAAACACACACTGCCAAAAGTAATTTGTTTTAAATCTTTTCTATTTCTCTAGTTTAGTAAGATTATTTTTTTAATATCAATCAACTATTTTAAGAAGGTAAAAAATAGAACTAAAACTTAAATTTGCTTTCGAACGCACTTTTATTTTTGATAAAGTTAGTAGAAAATTCATAATTTTTTTTTTAAAAAATTTACAAACACACACTGCCAAAAGTAATTTATTTTAAATCTTTTCTATTTCTCTAGTTTAGTAAGATTATTTTTTTTATATCAATCAACTATTTTAAGAAGGTAAAAAATAGATACCAAAAATAACTATTACCAGTTAGTATTATTTAATTGTTAGATATAATGTTAAACTAATATTTAAAGACTGATTACAAGTAATTTTGAATAGTTGTGTAATGTATAAATAATTATAGATAGTTACAGATTAATTGTAGGATACACGGTGCTTTTTTGGTCTAACATGCACAAATAATTATATATAGTTATATATTAGTTGTAAGATTCACAATTTTTCTTTTTAGGCAATTGGTTTCTTATTTAAGTATACCCTCATGTAGGGGTGAGCATTCGGTCCAATTCGGTGAATTCAGTTAATTAACCAAATTAACTGAAAAAATTTGGTTAAAAAATCTCATTAACCGAATCAACCAAAATTTCATATATAATCAAACTCAAAACTGATCGAACCTAATTTTGGTTAAATCGGTTAACCGATTTAATATATATATATATATATATATTTATATATATATATATTATTTATTATTAATTTATACTATTCGGTTAATTCAATTAACCAAATTAACCAAACCGAATAAATTTTTAACCGAACCGAACCGAACCAACCAAATATACTCGGTTAATTTGGTTTTAACCGAATTATGCTCACCTCTACGTTTATGTTGAGTTTTACTTATAGAATGAAATGTGGTAATGGGACGCAATGAAAATTTCGATCATAATGAAGAAGTCAACTAATAAAATTGATTTTATTTAGAAGGAAGTGAAATGAAGATTTTGAATAAATAGAATGAAGAAATGAAGTAATGAATTTGATTTTGTTTCAATTAATTCCATTATGTTATAAAAATGCAGGAAAATAAATAAGAAAATAAATAAATAGAGACTAGACTGAAATTTACATGGTTCGACTATACCTACTCTATAG
This sequence comes from Malania oleifera, assembly GCF_029873635.1. Lineage (NCBI taxonomy): Eukaryota > Viridiplantae > Streptophyta > Magnoliopsida > Santalales > Ximeniaceae > Malania > Malania oleifera. The sequence continues at coordinate 31,761,247 of NC_080424.1, forward strand.
GTGGATAGGATCAAAACTTCACTATTACAGGCAGAATTACAAGATGATTTGGAACCGACCTTGTACAAGATATCACTCTTCTCCTTATCTCTCATCTTCTCTCTATCTACCTTACTTACTTCAAATATGCAAGTAAGTATACAAACGTGCAATGTGTATACAAGCATGCAAAGATATATGCGTCCCAAATAGGAAGGGGATGATGCTCTTTTATAGGGCAATATGGATAGTTAAGCATTTATTGGGGTGGAAAAATCAAAAGTGGTGGAAGATAAAGTGACGTACACATTTTTCATAGCACTCTCCCTTGGATGTCACCTATATATTAACTCCTTCTGCTAAGATTTTTAAGATGTCTCATTCTTATAAGATAAACCAATTTCTTGAATATTGTAGTAGGAAAAGTTTTGGTGAACAAATTTGTAGGATTATCACTTGATCAGATATGTTGAACATCTATATCACCATTCTTATGGAGCTCGTGTGTATAAAAGAATTTTGGAGATATATGCTTTGTTCTGTCCACCCTTTATGTATGCTCCTCTTAGTTGAGCTATATATGCAACATTGTCTTCATATAAAACTATTGGAATATACTTGATTGATTGATTAAAGACCACAATTTGCTTGGATATGAGAAATCATTGATCTAAATTACACATATTCTCTACTAGATTTATGGATAACTAGTATTTCAGAATAGTTGGAAGATGTTGCTATAATCGTTGGCTTTATTGATTTTCAAGATATACCAATTTTTTCGAAAAGAAGTACAAATCCAGTTCAAGATTTAGCATTGTGAGGATCAGATAGATATCCAGCATCTACATATCATACTAATTGATATTTGGAATCAAATGAGTATAATAGACCGAAATCATATGTACCTCTCAAATAGCGTAAAATGTGCTTAATTCCATTCCAATGTCCCTGAGTAGGAGCAGAGCTATATCTTGCTAGTAGATTTATAGAAAATGCAAGGTCGGGTCTTGTAGAATTAGCCAGATACATTAGAGAGCTGAAAACACTTAAATATGGTACTTCAGGATCAAGTAATTTCTCGCCCTCATCATGAGGTCGAAATGGATCCTTCTTAACATCAAGTGATCGTACCATCATTGGAGATCCCAAAGGATGAACTTTGTCTATATAGAATTGCCTTAATACCGTTTCAGTATATTTAGATTGATGAACAAGAATTTTGCCATTTACATGTTCAATCTGTGGGTCAAGAAAATATTTTTTCTTTCCTAAATCTTTCATCTCAAATTTTGCTATTAAATAATTAACAGCTTTAGTGAGCTCTTTAGGAGTCCAACCTAAATTCAAATCATCAACATAAACAGCAATTATAGTAAATCCAGATTCTGATCTTTTAATAAAGATGCATGGACAATTGGATCATTTAGGAAACCTTCTTCCATAAGGTACTCACTTAATCGATTGTACCACATGCGTCCAAATTGTTTTAATTCATATAAAGAATGTTGGAATTTAATTAAATATAAATTACTAGGTTTTTCTTTTGGAAATTTAAATCCTTCAAGGATTTTCATACAAATTTCATGATCCAACGATCCATATAAGTATGTTGTTACTACATCCATAAGATGCATGCCTAGTTATTCAACGATTGCTAGCCCAATTAAGAATCTAAAAGTGATTCCATCCATTACGAGAGAATATGTCTCCTCATAATCAATTCCAGGATCTACGAAAAACCTTGTGCCACAAGTCTTGCTTTATATCAAATAATTTCATTATTTTTATTTCGCTTGCGCACAAATACCCATTTGTATCCAATGGGTTGGACATCTTCTGGTGTCTAGACTATAGGTCCAAAAACTTCTCTATTTGATAGAGAGTTTAATTTTGATGTGATAGCCTCTTTCTATTTTGGTCAATCACTTCTATATCAACATTGATTAACAGATTAAGGTTCAGGATCCTCATTACTTTTGATAATGTCAGTAGCTACTACGCATGCAAATGTGTTGTTGACAACAACTTTATTTGTATCCCACGTTTCTCCTATGTAATGAATTGAGATCTCATTATTATTTCTAACTACCGGTCCCTTTTCAAGGGATGTCTCTTCAGGAATTTTCTTTTCAGGAGATTCCTCTTTAGAAGGTTCCTCTTCAAGAGGTTCTATAATAGGGATTTCATTTTCAAGAGAAATGAGTTTGTGAATGTCGAATGGATTATCTGTAACGACCCAAAAATTACACCATTTTTAAAAAATATAACTTACTCTGTTACCCATGTAATACTTACTATAACATCTCAAGGCCCAGATGACAGTAAGGTATCCCTGTACATAAATCAACACACCTATGCAGCAGAAAATATAAAGTCATACATCCATATTTACAATACCAGAATTCAGTGTTTCCAAACCATACACACATATTTACACATCATCCCAGTATCATCTGCTCAAAAATACAATCCCCTAAATACACTCACCCTATAACAAGGCAATACAAAAGATCTCCCTAATTGCGAGCCTGATCTGCTCGCCTAGTTGGATCACCTGAAAAATGTTAAATCACTAGGATGAGATAATGCTCATTAAGAGGAAATATGCTATTACTAGTATGTGACAACTGAGTTTCATAACTATTATACTAACAATATTTGAAACTATAAAAGCTAGTAAATCATTTTACAGTATAACTTGCATTTATCGTAGTTTAAAGTACAACTGTAATATCTGACTTTTCTACTTTTTATACTTCTAGTATCATACTATATTTGTTGATATTCTGTAAATCTGAATACATATACATAACTGAGATGTTTACCCTGGAAAAACTGTGCGTCATGATTTAACCCCTCATGGCAGGGTTGTGCGGCTCGTAGGAGGGACTTAATCCTGGTTGGCCCACTAGGTAAGTCAATTGTAACTCTACCAATCCTCAACTCGGCCAAACTGCGTCCTCTCCTAGGCACAAAACTGCTAACTACCTCGTCAAATTGGTCACCTCAACCCAATCTTTTGGGGAGTCTGCAAACCCTCCTAACACGTTTGACAAAAACCATCCACACACTATTTGAGATGTGTGGTTGCACTTTGAACTATACTAGCAATGGTACCATGCTCTGCTAACTGATCATAACTTGATTCATCAGGGTCTGATACTGTATATACTATTTCTACAGATATCCTACTATTTTCATCATGTTTCCAAAATAACCATAACACTATAAATCTTATCTGAAAATATTATAATATCTGACTAAAATTTCTATAAAATCTGACTGTCTTATATGACTGAATAATCTGTAATGTCTGACTGTTATGGTTTTGGAAAGCATGACAATCTATAAATACTATAAAATACTTGTCTGTATAATATTTGTAAAATATCTGTCTGGTAAATATATGTTTGTAAAATATATCTTTCTATATATATACACTGTAAATCATAATATTTTGAAAAACTATATAAATTATGTACTTAATAAATATCTACTTAGGTCACACAATTAATAAAACTCATGTTCTGAAATTTGTTAAACTGTATAATTCATACCTTGTATCTTAATAAACAAATACTATAATTTACTGATAATATTTCTGAATTTACTAGCATAGCATATTTCCCTTACCTAACTGGCTGGGAGGCTCGCCTTCAACTTAATCCTCACGCTCACGACGTACTATCCCCAAAATCCTAAAATAATACATATTTCCAAAAAATCAATTATAATTTCCCGCACCTACATACTCGTTATTTACTAAACTATAACTTACCTAGGCTTTTGAAAATATTTTCTAGGGGTCCTTACCCCATGCCTACAGGGTCCTAAAACACCTTGTCCCTGAAAACATCACACCTTAATTTTATTCCACAAAACACCAGTATGTTCTCATAGAATACAAAATCTCAACTCAAATAAGCCTGCTAATACTGAAAATACCCAAATACTCCACTTACCCTGATTTTGGGATGGTACCCAAGTTGTCCAAACCAACAATTTACTCCAGTAGACTTGTAGAGAATTTCCCCAGGATCAACGTGGCGACTTTGGATTGTCGAAACGGGGAGAGATGGAGCGAGAAATGTAGAGAGAAGTGAGAGGAACTGAGCAGGAGAGAGAGAGAAATAAGAACAACGATTTTCTCTCGCTAAATCCCGATTTTTTGCTATTTATAGACGTTTGACCACGTGGCCTCTTCGACTAGCCATGTCATCTCGTCGACGAAGGCAAGAAGGTAGTTCGTCGACAAGCACCTAAACCTCGTCGACGAGTTTCAGGCCCCAAAAATAGCCCTCGCTAAAGTCTTTTATTTATTATTTAATTCCCATAATTATCTGGGTTACTACATTCTCCCCTCCTTATAAAATTTCGTCATCGAAATTTACTATCTATATTGAACGTCATCCTTCGAGGAAAATAGGCTACTTATTTTATTACTTACCCTCACTTATGGAGGAGGAATACCGTGGTTACATTCAGGGTTCTGGGAGATTACAAATATACTCATAAAAGAAAATTCTCCCAAAACCAAAACACTACCTACCCTATAATCTAAAATACAACTATACATTCATCATTCTCTACTAATTAAAATAAAACTGCTGTTATTTGAACAAGACTGACTATTATTACATCCCACTAAATAGGTGTGGGTATTTCTGTCTGATTTCCTCTTCAAGTTTCCACGAGGCTTCTTCTATGGCATGATTCCTCCAAGGGACTTTTACAAACTGAATTTTCTTAGTACGCAATTCCTATTTTTTCCTATCTAAGATCTGCATCAGTGCTTCTTCATATGCCAGTAAATCCTTGAGTTCTACCTTTGCATAACTAATCATATGGGAAGGGTCTAGGACCTATTTCCTCAACATGGAAACATGAAATACGTCATGAATTCTAAATAAAGCTGGTAGTAGAGTTAGTCTGTAAGCAATTGACCCCACTCTCTCAAGTATTTCAAATGGGCCAATGTATCTAGGGCTCAGCTTACCCTTCTTTCCAAATCTCATAACTCCTCTCAGTGGAGCTACCCTAAAAAATACCCGATCTCCCACGTGAAGCTCTAACTCTCGGTGGCGAGTATCTGCATAACTTTTCTGTCGACTTTGAGCTGCACTAATTCTGTCTTTAATTAGTCAGACTTTATCGTATGTCTACTATACTAATTCTGGTCCCAGAACTCACCTCTCACCCACTTCATCCTAGCACAGTGGAGAACGAAACCTCCTACCATATAATGCCTCATATGGTGCCATGTCAATGCTGACCTGATAGCTATTATTATAAGTGAACTCAACCAACGGCAGATATTGGGTCTAGCTACCCCCAAAATCTAGCACACAAGCTTGCAGCATATCCTCAAGTATCTGAATCGTCCTCTCGGTCTACCCATCAGTCTGGGGATGAAAAGTTATGCTGAATGCTAACTGTGACTCCATGGCCTCTTGAAAACTCTTCCAAAATCATGATGTAAATCGGGGGTCACAGTCTGAGACTACGGATATCGGCACTCCGTGGGAGTGCACTATCTCCTAAATGTACAATTCTGCTAGCCTGTCCATAGAATAGATGATTTTGATAGGAATAAAATGAGCCTTTGTCAACCGAGCTACGACCACCCATATAGCATTTTGTCCTTGTCGCGCTGGCAGTAGCCCTATCACAAAATCCATGGAGACGTGATCCCATTTCCACTCAGGGATGTAGAGTGGCCACAACTGTCCCGCAGGTCTCTGGTGCTTAGCCTTTATCTGTTGGCACGTTAAGCACTGCTTCATGAATTCAGCTATGTCCCTCTTCATGCTGCTCCACCAGAAGGATTCCCGTAGATCCTGGAATATTTTAGTACTACATGGATGTATGGTTGTTAGAATTGGTGTAATCCTAAGAGGGGGGGTGAATTGGAATTTTAAACTTTTCTCCTAGGTTGAACTAGATGTTGGCAAGAGTATAACAACCTAGGGTCTTTCTATTCAGTTCTAAGTACGTTGATAAATATAATATGTGGAAATTTAAATCAAGCGCATCATTCTCATAAAAACATACATGTGCGGTAAATATAAAGTGCGACAATATACACAAACACACAATATGTTATCGGGGTTCGGCCAACTGTGCCTACGTCCTCGCCTCTAGCTCGCAAGCCAGAGGATTCCATTAAAGGCTCACTTAAGGGTGGAGCAGCACCGTTTACAACCAGATCAAATTAACACAGGGCTGACCTCAACCTTAACCATGTCAATTACTGGGGCTGACCTCAACCTACACGCCTTAACAAGATGATGTACCTAGCTTTCCTAACTGGGTCTAAGCCAATCCGGGACTATTCCAGGGCTAGTCTCCCTCTTCAGGCCCGTTCCTGGATATACAGCAAATGTGTATATAATCAGATGGTACAGTGATTGTGCTTTCGTGTAAAGCAGATATGTACCCAGATGCGCGCAATAACATACACCACAATATGATTCAATATGTAAGCTCAATGTGGTCTAAATGGTTCAACTCTCAAAGGTATTTTCTATCTATGTAATGCGTACATGAGAGTGACACACAAGCAATCTTTGTATCACAAGATATTCAACAAATAAGTTCACACAAAGATGTCGAGTCTCAAGTATTTCAATTAGTAATATATCTCAAGCGTGTAAGTATTAAATGATGCATATGCTTGGTTTGCAAAAGATGTGTAATCTTTGTATTCAACAAATAATGTATGAGTGAGTGAATATTGCAACAAAGATCACTATCACAAACACAAATATCTTTTCACAAATATATCAATATAAATCACACAAGATATTTCAGTATGTTTTGAAAATGATTTTGCAACCCAAAGACAAATACAAGCTTCCTAAGATATTGCAACACAAATGCAATACTCAGAAGCTTAAGCAAGTCTTCTTAGGATAGGCTTATTAGTAAAAGCCCCCTAAGAACACTTAGGTTTAGCTCTCATAAAAATCGAATCAATCAATCAAGAGTGGGAGAGCAAACCTATTTAGACTAACACTCAATCAACTTACAAAGGGTTTAATCAGTATGAGAAGGTAAGTATGAGTGTAGGAGGCTTAAATATGAGTATTATAAGATTTGGAAATTTCTGAGAATTTCTCCTAATCAAAGTGGTTAATCCATGCTAATTTTCTCAAATGATCTTATATATATAGGCATACAAGAAAATATGACCGTTGGGGACCTATTGGGTATTATTAGAAAAGTTTAATGATGTTTAAAGTATTTTAACCCTCTTTAAAAAATATTTATCCACGGTAAAAATCAGGGTGACCCAAGAGGTTCGATCGACCAGAACAAGTTCGGTCGACCAAGTCTCATATGGTTCGGTCGACCAATGGAATATTGAACTAATGGCTCGGTCAACCAGGAGAGAGTGATTTTCTAATTTTTGGAGGTTCGGTCGACTAGGCCATTTTGAACTGGCTGGTTCGGTCAACCAGACCACTGGGATTTCTCTCGAGGACCCTCAGTTGACCAGGTAGTTGGAGTACAAAATTGGCTCGGTCGACCAGATGGTCAAAATATTGACCTAGAGAGGTTTCAGTTGACCAGGGCTTTTTGAACTACCTGGTTCAGTCGACCAAATGGTCAAACTTTTGACCTAGAGAGGTTTCGGTCGACCAGACCAAAATGAACTGACTATGCTGGTCGACCAAAAGTGCACCATGTGTGCATTTCGGTCCAATCTTAAATCATACAATCCCTAATGAAGTGCCTAACAAATATATGTGTAAATGTGAGTGTCTTAGGGTCATTTATGTCCAAAATCAAGACACCAAAAAAGCCCGGTGTCGGCTGACCACACCCTAAGGTCTCTCTATGGTCACTTTTAGTTCGTACTTGGCTTTGAGCATACGAGATAAATAATACATGTGTTGTGTGTGCTTATAACAAACCAAATACCCTAATTACTATTACAGACAAATTTCACTATTGAATATTACAATTGAGAACATAAGTTTGTCTTCAAGCTTTTGAGCTTTCACGTGCCATCAATGTATCTGCCAATATAGACCTGCACATGAACTAGATATTTATTAAATACAAGAGTATTTGTCATTATCAAAACTGAGTTCGACCTATAAGGTCAACAATGGTGTATAGTGATCTGTGAGCCTCCTCTAAGATCATCCTTCGGATCTCGGCATCCGAAGGAACGCACATTCTAACACTAAACCTCAAAGTCCCGTCATCTGAAATACTAAATTTCTCTCCCTGACCATCCTGTACTCTGACTATTGCCTCTACTAATTTTGCGTCATCTCCCTGCGCGGCTTTAATATTTTCATATAGCGTAAGCTGCACAACCAGGCTAGCAATAAATGCCTGAGGATTACTCTCTATCAACTCTACACCAAGTCTCTCCAAATCCATCAAGATTGGATGCTGAACCTCCATAGTTGCCAATGCTGGTCCCACTGATTTCCCACTCAGAGCATCTGCTACCACATTCGCTTTCCCTGGGTGGTAACTAATAGTGCATTCATAATTTTTAATGAGTTCCAGCCAACTTTTTTGCCTCATATTTAACTCTTTATGAGTAAAGAAATACTTTAAGCTTTTGTTGTCCATGAAGATTTCGCATTTCCCACCAAATAGATAATGCCTCCAAATTTTTAAAGCCTAAACCATTGCAACTAATTTTAAATCATGCATATGATAGTTCTTCTCATATTCCTTAAGCTATCTAGATGTGTAGGCAATGACTCTTCCATGCTGCATTAACACACATCCAAGACCCTTCAAAGATGCATCATTATATATCACAAATCCATTCTCCCCTGAAGGAATAGTCAGTACTGGTGCTGAAACCAACCGCCGCTTTAACTCCTAGAAGCTCTACCTACAATCATCAATCCAATCAAACTTAAGAAATTTTCTCGTAAGTCGTGTTAGTAGACTCGATAATCTGGAGAAACCATCTACAAAGCTTCGATAGTAACCTACCAACCCAGAAAACTCTTGACCTCCTGGACATTTCCTGGCCTTACCCAACTTACCATTGCCTCTATCTTGCTCGGGTCAACCGATATACCATCCGTGGAGATCACATGCCTAAGGAAAGTAACCTGCCTTAACCAGAATTCACATTTCTTGAATTTTGCGTACAACTTTCTTTCTCTCAATATCTGCAATACCAGCCTCAGATGATGCTCGTGCTCCTTAAAACTTCTCGAGTAGACCAGTATATCATCAATAAAAACCACAACAAACTGGTCCAAGTACTTATGGAATACCCAATTCATTAAATCCATAAATACAACTGATGCATTAGTCAACCCAAACAGCATTACCAAAAATTTGTAATGCCTATATCTGGTTCGGAACGCTGTTTTTGAAATGTCATCTGCTCTAACTTATACCTGATGATAACCAGACCGTATGTCAATTTTTGAGTAAACCTGGGTCCCTTAGAGCTGATCAAATAAGTCGTCAATCCTGGGAAGAGGATATCTATTTTTGACCATCAATTTTTTTATCTCCCCTATAATCTATGTACATCCTCATAGTCTCATCTTTCTTTTTCACTAATAGGACTGGGCCCCCCTATAGCGACACACTGGGTCTGATAAATCCTTTATCCAGCAACTCTTGCAACTAATCTTTCAATTCCTTCAATTCGGTTGGCGCTATACGGTATGGTGCTTTAGATACCAGTGTCAACCTTGGTAGTAGACCCACGATAAATTCAATCTCTCGGTCTAGTGGTAAGCTAGGCAATTCTTCTGGAAAAACATCTAAAAATTCTCTAACTACTAAAATATCATCCTACTTTAGTTCTTCTTTTGGAAATTCTTTTATATAGGCAACATACCCCTAGCAACCACCATGTAGCAGTCTCCTCACCTGAATAGCTTACACTAGTTGTGGCAAGGCACGTACACATGAACCCACAAATCTGTATTCTTGCTCACCCGGGGCTCTGAAAATCACTTCTTTTCAACAGTAGTCTATGCTTGCGTGATTAGCTGCTAGCCAATCCATACCCAATATTATATCAAAACCCTACATGTAACGACCTGCTAAAATTTTTTTTTAAAAAATTACATATATACTATACTGTAATTTACACTACTTTGATACCTTCTAGTTTAAATTTAACCATCAACCTAAGCAGCGAGAAGCTGAGTTCATATTATCATAATCACAAATACATAATACCCGAGTGCTAAAATGCTCTCAAAATATACATATGCAACTGAACTAGGACTATACAAAAGTACTCACTTCCCCAAAAGACTCACCCTATTGACAGGTCTGCACTGTAACCCCCTTCTATCTGCGAGCCTGATCTGCTCACCTAGCTGGATCACCTGAAAAATGTAAATTTATTAGGATGAGACAACGCTCAGTAAGACGAAATATGCTATTACTAGTGTGTGGCAAATGAGTTACAATTCTATAAAAGTTTGATTCTATATAATCATGTATAACTGAATCTGTAAATACGGTACAAATAATATAAACCACCACCTATATCCATGTTGCTTAACATATTCGTATTTTAGGTTTCTACTCATAATACTTCTAATGTACATAATTATATCCTCTATCTCTGTAAAATTGTATATACATAATAATAACTGAAAAACTTCCCTAGATGGATAGTTGTATGTCATGATTTAACTCCTCATAACAGGGTTGTGTGGCTCATAGGCAGGATTTATCACTGGCTGGCTTACCAAGATAAACCACTATACTCTGTCAGTCAGATCAACCCTCCTCAACCCATATCTGATGGGGAGCCTGTCCACAACATAGGCATGATCGACTTATCTACCACGTATTATCTGAATATGTGGTGGCACTCTAAACTATATATAGCTACGGTGCCGTACTCTGTAAACTGTATCTGTAATAGTCCATTAGGGTCTGATACTATATAGTATGTTTCTGTATATAACTATCTGTTTTACCATGATTCTGTAATAGCTGTATTAACCATGACGTTGAAATAAACTACTTCTATAATAATCGTATTTCTAAAATTAACTGTAAATCTGTATGTCATGGTACTGTATAATCATGGTATTCTGAAAACTATAAACTCTGTGCTAATATAATATTATACCCATGCCACACAACTAAATATTAATAATATCCGACTTTGAAAACTGTATACATAATCTAAATAATAATTTGCCAAAAACATATATTTTGTACTAAATTATAATAGAGATGCCTAGAATACCATATTTCCTTTACCTGATTCCTATTAAAATCCCCTACTGTACGGGCCTTATACTCGCAGGCCTCCCCACTCAATACCCTGAACACAATATTTTCTAGAACATAATATTACTATTTCTTTGCCTACTACATTTCCTACAACTATTGGAAAGCCAAATTTTGACAAAAAGACCTTCCCCTGAATCTAAGATGAAATCCAACTTTGTCCCACCAATTATCCGCTCTAGCAGACTTAGGGAGAACTTCCCCAGGAGCATCGTGGTGGCCTCAAATAGCTGATCCGGCAGTCAACGAGGCCGAAATCGAGGAGAGAGGTAGGAGGAACCATAGAGAAAGAAGAGAGAGAGAGTCTCGCTGAATTTCCACGTAAAAATCCTCGTTTAACACTATTTATACACTGGCCCTTGTCGACGAGCCACAACACCTCAGGTCATTACATTCTCCCCTCCTTATAAAATTTCGTCCTTGAAATTTACTATTCATATAACTCATAATCCCTTAAAGGCAAAATGGTCTACTTATTTTATTACCTGCCCTCACTTATGGCGGAGGAATACCGTGGTTACATGGGTAGTACTAGGAGATTACAACTATAAAAAAAAATTCTCTCAAAACCAAAATACTACATATCCTATACTCTACATTACAATTACATTGTACAAAACAAAATTATAACTACTTAATTTACACATCACTGCTATAACCCACTAAACATGTGGGGGTATTTATGTCTAATCTCATCTTCAAGCTCCCAAGAAGCTTCTTCTATTGTGTGATTCCTCCACAAGACTTTTACTAGTGGTATATTCTTACTGCGCAATTCCTGTTCTTTTCTATCTAAGATATGTACTGGAGCTTCCTTATATGCTAGAACATCACTAAGCTCCAATTCTACGTAGCTGATAATATGGGAAGGATCTAGGACTTATTTTCTTAACATAGAAACATGAAATACATTGTGAATCCTGAATAAAGATGGTGGTAAAGCTAGTCGATTAGCAACTAGCCCAATCTTCTCGAGTATCTCAAATGGGCCAATAAACCTAGGGCTCAACTTACCCTTCTTCCCAAACCTCATAACCCTTTTTAACGAAGCCATTTTCAAAAATACATGGTCTCCTACTTCAAATTCTAGTTCTCGGCAGCGAGTATCTGCGTAGCTTTTCTGATGACTCTGTGCTGCACTGATTCTATCTCGAATGAGTCAAACTTTATTGTACGCCTGATGTACTATTTTTGGGCCCAAAACTGACCTCTTACCCAACTCACTCCAATATAATGGGGAACGGCACCTCCTACCATAGAGTGCTTCATAAGGAGCCATGCCAATGCTAGCCTGATAGCTATTGTTATGGAAAATTCCACCAAGGCATATACTGAGTCCAGCTACCCCCAAAATCGAATACATATGCTCGCAAAATATCCTCAAGTATCTGAATCATTCTCTCTATCTGACCGTCTGTTTGAGGATGGAAAGCGGTGCTGAATGTTAGCTGAGTCCCCAATGCCTCCTACAAGCTCCTCCAGAATCGCGATGTAAAACGTGGATCACGGTCTGACACTATAGATACCAGAACTCCATGGGTTTGAACAATCTTTTGCATGTAAATCTCTGCTAACCTGTTCATAGGGTAGCTAACTCTAATGGGCAAGAAATGAGCTGTCTCTGTCAGCCTATCAACAATTACCTAGATGACATTCTGACCATGATGCGCTGGCGGTAACCCAGTAACAAAATCCATGGATACGTGGTCCCACTTCCACTCAAGCATGAAAAGTGGCTACAACTGACCAGCCGACATCGGTGCTCAACCTTAACCTGTTGGCATGTCAAGCACTGCTGCACAAATTCTGCTATTTCCCTCTTTATGCCACTCCACCAGAAATACTCTCGTAGATCCCTATACATTTTCGTACTACCAAAATGAATAGTGTACAAGGATATGTGTGCTTCTTCTAGAATCATCCTCCCGCTGCTGTCATCCGCAGGCGCACACAGTCTGGTGCAAAATCTCAAAGCCCCATCGTCAGAAATGTAGAATTCCTATCCTTAACCATCTTATATTCTAGCTATTACTTTTGCTAATTCTAGATCATTCCCCTGAGCACCTTTAATTCTTTCATATAGTGTAGTCTATACAACCAGACTGGCAATAAACGCCTGAGGATCATCCTCCACTAATTCCACACCGAGCCTGTCCAAGTCCATCTGAATTGGGTGTTAAACTACTGCTGCTAGCTATACTGCATCTTCTGATTTACTGCTCAAAGCATCAGCCGCCACATTTGCTCTACTTGGGTGGTAACTGATGGTATAGTCGTAATCCTTGATGAGTTTTAACCACCTCATTTGCCGCATATTCAATTCTTTCTGTGTAAAGAAATACTTTAGACTCTTGTGATCTGAAAATATTTCACATCTCTCACCATATAAGTAATGTCTCCAGATCTTTAACGCTTGTACCACTGCAACCAATTCCAAATCATGAGTAGGGTAGTTCTTTTCATACTCTTTCAGCTGCCTACAAGCATACGCTACCACCCTACCATGCTGCATCAGTACACAACCGAGCCCTTTCAAAGATGCGTCACTGTAAATCACATACCCATCACCTCCTAATGGAATCGTCAGTACTGGTGCAGTGACGTGCCGCTACTTTAATTCTTGAAAACTCTGCTCGCATTTTCCATCCCACACAAATTTGGCATTTTTTTGGTCAAACGTATAAGAGGCCCTAACAAAGATAAAAACCCCTCAACAAATTAACGGTAATAACGTGCTAGTCCCAAGAAACTTCTGAATTCTTGCACATTTTTTGGCCTAACCCAATTCACCACCATATCAGTCTTGCTGAGATCCACTGAAATACCATCTCCTGAAATCACATCACCCAAAAACGCAACTTGCTCAAGCCAAAACTCACACTTGCTAAACTTGGCGTAAAACCTTTTTCTCTTTGAGTGTCTGTAGTACTAGCCCCACATGTACCCTATGATCCTCAAAATTATTCGATTATACCAGTATATTATCAATAAAAACCATTACAAACTGATCTAAATATTGATGAAAAACTCTATTCATCAAGTCCATGAACACAGCCGGGGCATTCGTCAAACCAAAAGGCATAACGAGAAATTCATAGTGCCCGTACCTGATCCTGAAGGCTACCTTCGCAACATCCTTTGCTTTTAATCTCAATTGATGATACCCTGATCTGAGGTCGATCTTGGAATACACTCAAGTACCTTGGATCTGATCAAACAAATCGTCTATATGAGGTAGAGGATACATGTTCTTAATAGTAACCTTGTTTATCTCCCTATAATCAATACACATTCTCATAGTCCCGTCCTTCTTCTTTATGAACAACACTGGAGCTCCCCACGGCGATACACTAGGTCGTTTAAATCCTTTATCCAGCAAATCTTACAACTGATCCTTAAATTCTCCCAATTCATCTGTAGCTATACGATAGGGAACCTTAGAGATCGGCGCTGTCCCTGGGCAAATCTATAGAAAAATCCACCTCGCGCTCGGGAGGCAACCCTGGTAGCTCCTCTGGAAATACATCAAGAAATTCTCGCATGACTTGTGTACTGCCAAACATCGATTCATTTTCTATCACGTATTTTACAAAAGCTTCAAACCCTTGACTTCCATCTAGGAGCAATCTGCCCTACACAACGGATACCAACTGCGACGGCGCACGTACACGTGAACTAGTAAACCTAAATTTTTTCTCACCAGGGGGTTTGAAAACTACTTCATTCTGATGGCAATCAATACTAGCCAAATTAACTGTCATCCAATTCATACCAAGTATTACATCAAACCTGCACATCTCTAACACGATCAGGTCAGCTAGTAGCACTCACCCTTAAATTTCTATAAGATAGCCTCTAAGTACCCTTTTACACCTCATCACTAACCTAGATGGTGTAGCTACTGATAGTTCTCTATCTAATAACTGAGTCTCATTTCCAGATAATTGAACATAGGATACAGAGACAAAGGAATGAGTAGCACCTGAATCAAATAAAACAATAACATGATGTGATAAAATAGTAAGTGTTCCTATCACCACATCCGTAGCACCCTCAGCATCACCCGGCGTCAATGCGTAAACCTTCGTCAAAGCTACATTCCTCTACTGGCCTCCATGAGGTGTCTGATATCCTGCCTGGTAGGGCCTGAGAGCTGGAACCTGATCTGGAGGTCCTAGGCATGCACGTTCCATGTGGCCAGATCTCCCACAATGATATCAAACATCTATCCTAACACGGCACTCCCTCAAATGTCGTCTCCCACATGTCTGACATACCGAGAAAGTCGGCATACCTTGATTTTCGCGAAGTCCCGTCATCTACCGCTAATCTCCCCTATCACGACCTCCTCTCTATGAACTCCTACTAGAGCCAGCTTGAAAACCCTGAAGTACAGGCCTCTTCCTCTGACTTTAAGCCACTATACCCCTTTGTATACCACTCTCAATGATCGCAGCCTTATCTACAACCTCCGTAAATTTCTGAGCCCTGAAACCAATCACCTGCTCAAACAAGTTCTACCTCAGTCCCTCTTCAAACTTCCTTACCTTTTTCTCTTCATCAGGTGCTAGATGTGGAGCAAAACGTGAAAACTCAATAAATCGAGCCGCGTACTGAGATACGGTCATCTGCCCCTGTACCAAGTGCATAAATTTTGCCGCCTTTACGCTTCAAACAACCGAAGGGAAATATCACTCTAAGAATAGCTCCTTGAATTAGTCCCAAGTCACTGGCATCAGAACCAGCCTCTGCTCCTCTATCAGTCACTCTGATCTCCACCAGCGCTTCGCCTTTCCTGTCAGTTTAAATGCTGCAAATACCACCTTCTACTCATTTATATAAGGAAGCACAACCAATGTATTTTTGATGTCCTGGACCCAATTCTCAGCTACAACCTAGTCATCTCCTCCAGCAAAGGATGGCGGCTTCATCCGTGTAAATTGCTCAATCATGCAGCTACGCTCCCCTGAGCTCCTGGCCATCTCAGCCATTACCTGCTAGGTGACGCTGCATAGTACTGCATCCGTATCACCACCACCCATGCTGGAAGGTCCTAGCATGTCTCCCCTAGCATTTGTGCCACTGCTTCCTAGGTCCATCCTGAAGACAAAGAACACACTTTAAGAATCTTATCTCCTGCATATACCTAATCTATTTTATTCCACTAAAATCCCATATTCATAACTAACTACCTTCCCTGATCGTAATTCAAAATCCAGTTCTGCAACCTAGACACACGACCCGATGATAGTTTACTATTGTTTTCCTAAAATCGTCACCCTAGGAAAAACATAGAAACCACCACGGAAAGTCCTGTACCCAAACTACAGAACAACCTCAAATCATTTCCTATACTCTGGTATTACTTCCGCTGCACTCTAAAGTCTACAGAATTTAGCAACCTAGGCTCTGATACCAAACTATAACAACCTGCTAAATTTTTTTTAAAAAAATTACATATATACTATACTGTAATTTACACTCCTCTGATACCTTCTTGTTTAAATTTAACCATCAACCTAAGCAGCAAGAAGCTGAGTTCATATTATTATAATCACAAATACACAATACCTAAGTGCTAAAATGCTCTCAAAATATACATATACAACTGAACTAGGACTATACAAAAGTACTCCCTTCCCAAAAAGACTCACCCTACTGACAGGTCTGCACTGTAACCCCCTTCTATCTGCGAGCATAATCTGCTCACCTAGTTGGATCACCTGAAAAATGTAAATTTATTGGGATGAGACAACGCTCAGTAAGACGAAACATGCTATTGATAGTGTGTGACAAATGAGTTACAATTCTATAAAAGTTTGATTCTATATAATCATGTATGACTGAATCTGTAAATGCGATACAAATAATATAAACCACCACCTATATCCATGTTACTTAACATATCCGTATTTCAGGTTTCCGCTTATAGTACTTCTAATGTACATAAGTATATTCTCTGTTTCTGTAAAACTGTATATATATATAATAATAACTGAAAAAATTCCCTAGATGGATAGTTGTATCTCATGATTTAACCCCTCATGATAGGGCTATGCGGCCCGTAGGCGGGATTTATCACTGGCTAGCCTACCAGGATAAACCACTATAATCCGTCAGTCAAATTAGCCCTCCTCAACCCATATCTGATGTGGAGCCTGTCCATAACATAGGCATGATCGACTTATCTACCATGTATTATCTGAATATGTGGTTGCACTCTGAACTGTATATAGCTACGGTACCATGCTCTATAAACTATATCTGTATTAGTCCATCAGGGTCTGATACTATATTGTACGTTTCTATATATAACTATCTGTTTTACCATGATTCTGTAATAGCTGTATTAACCATGATGTTGAAATAAACTACTTCTATAACAACTTTATTTCTGAAATTAACTGTAAATATTTATGTCATGGGACTGTAAAACTGTATAATCATGGTATTCTAAAAACTATAAACTCTGTGTTGATCTAATATTATACCCATGCCACACAACTAAATATTAATAATATTAGGCTCTGAAAACTATATACATAATCTGAATAATAATTTGCCAAAAACATATATTTTGTTCTAAATCATAATAGAGTTGCCTAGCATAGCATATTTCCCTTACCTGATTCCTGTTAAAATCCCTTACTGTACAGGCCTTATACCTGCAAGGCTCCCCACTCAGTACCCTGAACACAATATTTTCCGGAACAAAATATTACTATTTTTTCGCCTACTACATTTCCTACAACTACTGGAAAGCCAAATTTTGACAAAAAGACCTTACCCTGAATCTGGGATGAAATTCAACTACGTCCCACCAACAATCCGCTATGGCAGACTTAGGGAGAACTTCCCCAGGAGCGTCGCGGTGGCCTCAGATTGTCGATCCGGCGGTCAACGAGGCCGAAATCGAGGAGAGAGGGAGGAGGAACCGTAGAGAGAGAGTCCTGCTAAATTTCTACGTAAAAATCCTCATTTAACACTATTTACACACTGACCCTCTTCGACGAGCCATGTCACCTCGTCGACGAGGTCAAGAAGGCAACTCGTTGACGAACTTCCCCCCTCTTCGACGAAATTCAGAGTCACCCAGATATATTCTCGGTATCTACTCGTCGACGAAGGACACCCTCATCGACGAGCCCAAAGTACAACGTCATTGACGAATGAAGTCTGCTGCCCCCTTCTGTTTCTGTTTCCATTTCCCTCCATCTTTATTATTTAAATACCATTATTCTTCGGGTCATTAAACTGCATATCTAGTATCACAAGATCAGTTGGTAGTTCTTTCCCTTGAATGCACACTGGAATGTTCCTAAGTACCTTCCTACACCTCACAGCAAATCCTGTCGGCATTGACTATAACTACAGTCAACTCAACATCTAATGACTGTGCCTCTACCCTAGTTACTTTAATGTATACCATCGATACAAACAAATGGGTGGCTCCTGTATAAAATAAAACAACTTTATATGGTAAAACAATAAGTATACTTGTAACAACATCTCAGCAGCCTTGGCGTCTCCTAGTGTCATAGCATAAACCCTTGCCGGTGTTGTGTTCCTTTGTTGGCCTCCACGGGGCGCCTGGTAACCACCCCAAAATGTTCTTGGAGCTGGTGCATAGTTCGATGGTCCTCGACAAGATCGAGCCATATGGCTAGGTCTCCCACATCGATACAAACATTCTCTCACAATCGACACTCGCTCGGATACCTCCGACCACACCTGAGGCAGGTGGGATAAGTCTGTCCACCCTGATACCCACTATGTCCTGTCATTTGTCTCTAACCCTCACCAGCTCTGCCTCCTCTCCATGGACCCTGACTAGGTCCGGTCTGAAAACTTGGAGGCGTAGGCCTCTTCCTCTAGCTCGGTAATCCCATATATGCCTGCTCACTCTCCTATGCTACCATGGTCCTATCTACTAACTTCGAGAAGTCTTGTATCTTAAGAACCGTCACCTGTTTATATACGTCCCCCCTCAAATTTCTTTCAAACATCCTAGCCTTCTTAGCTTCATCTAGAACAATACAAGGGTAGAAAAGCGACAACTCGATAAATCTCGCCGCGTACTGCCGGACTGTCATCGATCCCTGGGACAAGCTCATAAATTTCTGTACTTTAGCTTCTCTGACTGAGGCGGGATAATATATGTTAAAGAATATGTCCCTAAATCAGGCCCCAAGTCATCGGCACTAGAATTGATCTCTGCTCCTCCAATAATCTAGTGGTCGTCCACCATCTCTCAACCTCCCATATTAGCTTGTACATGGCATACAAGACCCTTTGCTCATCGGTGTAGTGGAATACTGTCAAAATTTTCTCTATCTCCTGCATCTAGTTCTTTGCAACTACAAGATCAGTTGTTCTTGAAAATGCTAGTGGGTTCATCTTCGTAAATCTTTCTATTGTGCACCCCTGAGTTGCAATGGACCTCCCTGCTCCCTGGAGCTCCAAGAAATCTTAGCCATGACCTACTAAGCCACACTGCATAACACAGTATATGAATCCCCGCCTCCTGCACCATAAGGCCCTGCTCCGTCGTCGCCACTAGCGTGAACGCTACTACCTCCTGGGTCCATCCTGCAATAATTACCAAATTATTCTGAGAATCCAAACCTTATAATACTATACCAACTAAAATACCCCTTACCTTTTATCAATAATTTAAGGTTTGGCCCTACCATATCGAGATAGAAATCGTCGATAGTTTACTATGGTTTTCCTGAAATCGTCACCCCAGGAAAAACAGAAACCACCCCGAAACTCTACCTCCAAATTGCATAACAGAACCCTAAATTCTCATCCTAATTCCCAAACATTAATTCACTGATACTTTATTCTATCTTTATCCAAACTCTAATCCTATATTCTGGTATTGTTTTCCGCTGTACTCTAGAGTCTACAGAACCAAACAACCTAGGCTCTGATACCAAACTATAACGACCCAAAAATTACATTATTTTTTTTAAAACATAATTTACTTTGATACCCCTTGTAATACTTACTATAACATCTCGAGGCCTAGATGGCACTAAGGTATCCCTGTACATAAATCAACACACCTATGCAGCAAAAGTCATAAAGTCATACATCCATATTTACAATACAAGAATTCAGTATTTCCAAACCATACACACATATTTACACATCACCCTAGTATCGTATGCTCAAAAACACAATCCCCCGAATACACTTACCCTATAACAAGGCAGTACAAAATATCTCCTTATCTACGAGCCTGATCTGCTCACCTAGTTGGATCACCTGAAAAATATAAAATCACTGGGATGAGACAACACTCAGTAAGAGGAAATATGCTATTACTAGTGTGTGGCAATTGAGTTTCATAACTATTATATTGACAATATTTGAAACTGTAAAAGCGGGTAAATCATTATACAGTATAAACATTTATCATAGTTTAAAGTACAACTGTAATATATGAGTTTTCTACTTTTCATACTTATAGTATCATACTATATCTTTTGATATTCTGTAAATCTAAATATATATACATAACTGAGATGTTTACCCTGGAAAAATTGTACGTCATGATTTAACCCCTCATGACAAGGTTGTGCGGCCCAAAGGCGGAACTTAATCCTAGTTGGCCCACTTGGTAAATCAACTGTAACTCTACCAATCCTCAACCCAGCCAAATTGCGACCTCTCTTAGGCACAGAATTGGTAACTACCTTGTAAAATCGGCAACCACAACCCAATCTTTTGGGGAGTCTGCAAACCCTCCTAGCACGGTTGGCGGAAACCATCCACACACTATCTAAGATATGTGGTTGCACTCTGAACAATACTAGCAATGGTACCGTACTCTACTAACTGATCATAACTTGATTCATTAGGGTCTAATACTGTATATACTATTTCTATTAATATCCTACTATTTTCATCATGTTTCCAAAATAATCATAACACTATAAATCTTATATGAAAATACTATAATATCTAACTAAAATTTCTGTAATATCTGACTGTAATATCTGAATATCTTATCTGACTGGATAATTTGTAATGTTTGAGTGTTTTGGTTTTGGAAAGCATGGCATTTTGTAAATACTGTAAAATACTTGTGTGTATAATATTTGTAAAATATATTTTTGGTAAATATATGTCTGTAAAATATATTTGTCTATATATACACACTATAAATCATAATATTCTAAAAAACTATATAAATTATGGACTTAACAAATATCTACTCAGGCCACACAATTAATGAAACTCATGTTCTGAAATCTGTAAAATTGTATAATATATACCATGTATCTTAATAAACAAATACTATAATTTACTGATAATATTTCTGAATTTACTAGCATAGCATATTTCCCTTTTCTAACTAGCTGGGAGGCTCGCCTCCAACTTAATCCTCACGCTCACTGCGTACTATCCCCAAAATCCTGAAATAATACATATTTTCAATAAATCAACTATATTTTCCCAAACCTACATACTCGTTATTTATTGAACTATAATTTACCTAGGCTCTTGAAAATATTTTCTGGGGGTCCTTACCCCATGCCTGTAGGATCCTAAAACACCATATCCTTGAAAACATCACACCTTAATTTTATTCCACAAAACACCAGTATGTTCTCATAGAATACAAAATCTCAACTCAAATAAGCCTGCTAGTACTGAAAATACCCAAATATTCCACTTACCCTAATTTTGGGATGGTGTCCAAATTGGTCAAACCAACAATTTACTCCAGCAGATTTGTAGAGAATCTCCCCAGGATCAACGTGGCAACTTCAGATCATCAAAATAGGGCGAGAAGGAGCGAGAAATGTAGAAAGAAGTGAGAGGAACCGAGTAGGAGAGAGAGAGAAATGAGGAAAAATATTTTCTCTTACTGAATCCCGATTTTCTGCTATTTATAGACGTTTGACCACGTGGCCTTGTTGACGAGCCATGTCATCTCATTGATGAAGGCAAGAAGGTAGTTTGTCAACGAGCGCCTAAACCTCATCGATGAGTTTTAGGCTCCAAAAATAGCCCTTGATAAACTCTTGTAGACGAGACACGCGTCCACGTCGACAAGCCCAAGAACTGTTCGTCAACGAACACGAAATTCTTTTCCCTCTCTTTTCTTTATTATTTAATTCCCATAATTATATGGGTTACTACATTACTCACCTCCATAACCTCTTCTAGAGTATTTACAGATTTCAATTTTTTCGTTCTAGGAGTTTTATCTTTTACATCAACAAGCCTTCCACACTTAACTTGTGGTTTAGGTTCATTAGTCGACTGTTATCCTTTAGGGACATCAATACGTATTGAAATATCTGCAATAGGTTTGCAAATGTATAATCTTTTGAACTTCAAGTTCACTTTGATATGTGCGAGAATCTAAATGAGATAAACTCATGACATTCCATGTGATTTCATATTATGCTTTACGCGCTGATTTAGCTCCCCCTAATGTAGGAAATACTGCTTCATCAAAATGACAATCTTGAAACCGTGCTTTAAACAAATCACCTCTCAAAGGTTCAAGAGATCTGTTAATTTAGGTGTAATCCCAAAAGGGGGGGGTGAATTGGGTATTTAAAATTATTTTGGTATTTCAATCTTTAATTGAAAACCCAACCATACAAGCATAAATTAGGATATACACCAATTTCAATATTATACAACTTAATTGATTTAATTAGTGGATATCTCAATTAATTTAGTATTACCCAAGTACTCTCATATATTTTAGATATTCATACATACCAATATTTAAAACACGCACAACAGATATAATATGAATATAAGTGTGGAAATATAAAAAGAGATAAAGAGAGAGCGCAGACACTGAATTTTTAATGAGGTTGGGCCAAACCCGGCCTACGTCCTCAACTTGGGCAAAACTCCCAAGGATTCCACTAATCTACTCCTTAAACCCGGGCGAAGCTTCCTATTACAAACCCTCTGCTTACAAGAGGCACAACTTCCTCCTACTCCGCTGCTTACAAAATGCACAACTTCCTCCTACTCCTCTACTTAAAAAAGGCACAACTTCCTCCTACTGCACTACTTACAAGAGGCACAATTTCCTTGTACTCTGCTGCTTACAAGAGGCGTAGCTTCCTCCTTCCCGGTTCATAACCCGAACCGTTAATACAATAGTTGAATGAAATTCTTGAACACTTAGATACTTCTCACAAGCTATTAAGTACAATAAAATTCCTAAAATACATTCATAGGATATAACTTGAAGCTCAATGAATATATGTGATGATTTCAATAATAATCAAATATATGATCATTGCATATAAAAATATGTATGATGATTTTTCTCAAAGATCTACACCCAATGCAATATATCTCCAAAAATTGATTTTTCGAATAATATGTGTTGGAGATCTAGGATTTTCTCAAATAACTTTTAGCACGAATAAAAGAATATTAAATCTTTGAATAAAAATAATATCAAGAATGCATCAAAGATTTAAAGTCCTAGAATGAACTTCTCCCATAAGATTTTTCAAACAAAATTATGAAACTTAGGGTTCTTGCTCTCTTAATAAAATATTAAATAAAAATATGAGAGAAGAAAAACTTTTACTATGAAGATTAAATGCCCATATATAAAACCTTGTATACCAAACCTCAATATCAAACGTGCTAGCAAGATGTGTGCGTGAATCCCCTTTGTGAATCTGAGAGAATGTCCAAAAGATGTTTGAACTTGATAGAGTGTAGGCAAGGTATGCAAAAGTTGTTCAACTAGGGTTTAGGGTTGGTATTTATAAACATGGTCAGCAGATGGGCATATCTTGATCGTTTGATCATAAAAAATTTCCTATTGCGCGCTAGAGCATCAGTCTGCCTGACAGACTCGTCGACGAGTGTTCAACACACGTTCGTTAATAAGTGTTCAACACTCTATCATCAACAAGAACATGAGTTCATCGTCGAATGGCTTGTCTGAGATTTTTGAGCTCTTGGTATTTTCTCGTCGACATGTACAGTAACAAGTCACCGAGTGGTCTTATGAATTCGTCGACGAGGCCCTTATTTTCAATCCTATTTTGCTTCTAAAATGCAAATCCAATCCTAGGATAAAAGTATGTAGATTTTTCATGAAATTCATGAGTCCTAGGGTCAGTCTAGTGATCATTTTGAGCTCCCAAATATATCTTATGAAATATATAAATACAAGTGAGACTAAACACACATTACAATTGAAAATATGAAGTATCTTCATCCTTTGCTATTTTAATTTCATGGAATGTGTCAGTTTGAATGTGCTTCAAGTTCCCGATGGCTTCCATATCATTTGTATCATCCATGCATGCTAAAATAATGATCTTACTAAAAGGCTCAATGCACAGATGAGATAATTGTGTTTTGTCATTATCAAAATGGGATTAGACTCAAAAAGTCAACAATCTCCCCTTTTTTTATGATGACAAACACAAAAGCAAAATGTATAAATTTAAAAATAGACATTGTAATTCAATTATATCCAGAGAGAAGACACTAGGATATTTCGAGTTGAGAATTTTAAGTTTAGCTCAATATACATCTAGATTTAGAAATTATATCCAGAGAGAAGACACTGAGATATTTCGAGTTGAGAATTTTAAGTTTGGCTCAATATACATCTAGATTTAGCAATAAAGCATATGCACACCAATCCTCTCCCCCTAAACACAAGGAGTATATCATTTTATCATTTTGCTCATTAATCCTCTCCCCTTTTTGGCATCAGCAGAAGGGTTAAGATAAGTGGAAAATATTTTTTTTTTAAATTTCTTAACTTTAAAAGGATAACTTTCCCTTTTCAAATTTTTATTTTATTTTATTTTAGCTTAGAAAAACTCTCCTCCTTTGTGAAAAACTTTTCCCTTTTTGGCTTTTAAGCTCATACAAATAATATAACTGGCCATTAAAAAAATAAAATGGCATGTTAAACATAGTTGGACCAGAAATATCTACAAACCATTTCAATTTTAAAGAACATATCATAAGGCCCGTTAAAGATTAGAATTTACAAACATACGGCAAATGATAGCAAAATAGTAGGTTTGACCACAATTTCCGTCTAATTAGTTTGCATGCATTTTCATGTTCAAACAACAAACCAGTCATGCTATGCCCCCAATAAAAAAATTCATGACATAAATGTGCACATTTCTTAATGATTATTAATAAATACTAGGGACGATGCTTGTTAAAAAAAGCTTTAATATGAAAGATCAAGCGAGTATCATTTTTTTGGTTAATTATTTATGACCATTCCAAAAAGAATATAACTAGAAAGATTAAGCATATGGATCATAAATATAAACAATTCAAATGCATTATCATATGGAAAATTTTGAACCTTTGCAGCAGAGTAAAATATTTTCGTTTAAGATTTATAGAAAAATTATTAGGCTTTAATGCACATACCACAATACAATGCAATGCATATCTAAGCATAAAAATATTAATGAGCATATCAAGATAGGAAATAATTTTCAGATGCTCCCCCTATGAGTTTGAATACTTACTTAGATGAAATGAAATGCTTATACTTGTCAAGGATTAATTTCACTGATAATTTCAAATCGTACAAGCAATCATTTTAAAACATCCTAAACCAACTTATAGAGACCTAGAAAATTGAAGTTATGAAATTAATAAAAGAAAAGAAATGAAAGAGAATGGAAAAGGAAAAAAAGGGGATCAGCAAGGGTTCGTCGACGAACCAATGGCCTTCATTAATGAATGTCCCTCCAGGCCTCGTCGATGAAGGACACGTGTCTCATCGACGAAGAGATACCAAGAGAGGAGAATTTTAGGCTATTAAGGGTTCGTCGATGAACCCATTACTTTCGTCGACGAACGCCCTTCTATGGTTCGTCAACAAGTCCATGTGTCTTGTCGACGAAGCCACGTGGCCAACGATCAATAAATATGCTAAAATCGGATTTCAGCATGGAAAATCATTTCTTTCTTCTCTCTCTCTCTCTCTCTCTCTCTCTCTCTCTCTAAGTTCGGTTTCTCCCCCTTCTCTCTTCATTTCCGGCCCGATTCTCGCCTGAATCGACGATCAAAAGTTACCACGGGACTTGTGGGGAGATTCTCTACTTAACCAAAGCAGATTGTTGATTTGGAGACCTTGGGCACCATCCCAAAATCAGGGTAAGTAAGGTATTTTAGGGTTTAAGTATTTATTTGGAGTATATAGGGCCTACGAAGTGTTAAATGAGAAATATACTGGGAAATGAGTTGATTGATTTGGGAAAAATGTGAATGTCAGGGTTTTGAGTTTTGAACACTGCAGGCATAGGATTGGGTTGTTAACAGGCCTCTCAGTAAGTCATGTAAGGAGAATAAATTATAGCAACTATTTTTGGGAAATGAATTGTTGATTTAAAGTATGTGAAAAATTAAATATGGTATTTTACCTGTGATTAATATGTTATAAATATTAAACAAAAATTTTGTGGCATGAGAAATATGATATAACAGGTCTATACTGGGAATGTAATTGAATTTGGGATATATGATTTGAGTTTAGGAAAATGAGGTTATGAAATATATATGCTGAACTGTTTTATACAGAAATGAATTTATGGAAATTTAATTATGTTTTATATACATAATTGTGATGAAATGAGATTGTTATATGCAAATGATGAAAAAGTGGTATACAGAATGATTTTATGGGGAAACGAAGAAATGTGTGTATATATATACATACATACATACATATACATATATACATATACATATATATATATATATGTGTGTGTGTGTGTGTGTGCAATTTACTGGGAAATAATGAAATGTGGTATCGATATGTTTTTTGCTGAGAAATGTTGAAATATAAGAAATGAGATATTTATTATGAGAATGGAATGTGTACAGAAAATGATGAGAATACGACTGATGTGATGAAATAAATGTGAATATTGAATTGTGAATACTGAAATGTGAATACTAAACTGAGAATAACAAAATGTGAATTCAAAAATGTGGAAATGAGTACCCTGATGAGCAGTTGTTGATAGAGAGCACGGTACCGTTGCTACGAGTTGTTAGTGCAACCACACGGTCTCATGAAGAGTGTGGTGTGGCAGTCGATTGGGCCAGTGAGAAGGGTAGTTTTGCCACCTGGCGTCCAAATCAGGAGTGAGCAGGCCAATCATACTACAGACACGTGATTACATTGTTTTGATCTAACCGAGTATGCCAACCGCAGTTTAGATCCATCCTTCAGGCCGCACAACCCTGACCATGGGGGGAGCATGGTATGGAGAATATTTTTAGGGCAGCCATGAGTTATAGACACATTGTGGATTTTGTCACTGGCGGATACTCATGTGCTGGACTATAATTACTCATTACAAACACGATAATGAATAGCCATGGGTTATAGACACGTTGAGATATTATATGAGGATACCCATGGCCTAGAATGTGAAAATGAGAACAAGAAAGAAAAGCTTATGAAATCTATTGAAATATGAATATGAGAAAGAATAGTCTATAAAAGAAAATGTGACTATGATTTTGAGAAATAAGAAAGTATGTATATGATATGAAAATGATAAGAGAGCTTTGAAAATATGTTTTACATCCATATATGATTATGAGTACACACACACACACACAAATATATATATATATATATATTTTCTCACAGCCGTTATATTTATTAAAATGGAATGTGTTATAATGTATTTGAACTCATACTACCACACACTATGAATAATTTATTCCGTCTTACTGAGAATTGTCTCACCCAAATAATTAAATATTTCAAGGAATCGTAATAGGCCAGGAGATAGAGCTCCGAGACAGAGGGGAGCTAGTACCTTGATAGACAGGGTAAGCATTTTGTGTTAGGAAATGTGTTTATGTAATTCCCTGTGTTATGTTATAGATTTTTTGAGATGTTTATGGATGTTTAGTACTTTAATTATTTGTATTCCAAATGGTATGTAAATATAGACTTTTGCTGTTAGGTATGTATTTTATATGATGGATTGATTACCCGGTATCCCACTTCGGGTCAGGTCTTAATGATATATGGTATCAGGGTTTTGATATGATGATAATGATGATTATCATTGTTTATAAAAAAAAAATGTTGGTGGATAAATCGGGTCATGACAGTTTGGTATCAGAGCCTAGGTTGCTAGGTTCTGTAAACTCTGGTAAAACAGCGGAATGCAATACCAGAGTATATGAATTTATTTTAATGGGAGTAGAGGATGGGTAGACTGGGATATGAGTCAGTCATTTTGGAGTATAAAATGGAAATTTAGGGTTCTATTTTGCAACTTAGAGGTAGGAGTTCTGTGGTTGTTTATGTATTTTTCCTAGGGTAACGGCTTCAGGAAAACCATAGTAAACTATTGTCGATTCTTGTTTCTATGTGGCAGGACTAGATCTTAAGTTGGGATTGAGGATGTTAAATGGTTATAATAGGATATTTTATGTATCCTAGTTTGTTAAGTGTATTAACGGTATTATGAGGATAGAATTTTGAGACTATTTTGTATCATTTTCAGGATAGAGCTTGGAAGTAGCAGTGCACATGTTGGAGGTGATGATGTAGAGTGTTCTAGTATGGGTGGCGGAGACCCTGATGCAGTATTACATAGTGTCACCCAGTAGGTGATGGTAGAGATGGCTAAGGGTTCAGGGGAGAGGAGTTGCACGATTTAGAAGTCCATGCATATGAAGCCTCTGTTGTTTTCTGGAGGGGCCGACCCAATAGTGGCCGAAAATTGGGTCAAGGATATTGAGGACATGTTGGCATTGCTTCCTTGTATGGAGGATCAGAAAGTGTCTTTTGCTACGTTCAAGTTAATTGGAGAGGCAAAACGCTGGTGGAGATCAGCGAGACTGTTAGAGTAGCAGAGATCGGAGTCTGTAACGGTGACCTAGAGCCGCTTTAGGGAGTTATTTTTCAAGTGTTACTTCTGTGCTACCATTAGAAAGGCAAAGGCGGTAGAGTTTTTGTATTTGATTCAGGGGCATATGACGGTATAGTAGTATGCAGCCAGATTTATTGAGTTGTCCCGATTTGCCTCGTACTTAGTGCCAGACAAGGAAAAGAAGGCGAGGAAGTTTGAGGAGGGCCTGAACCAAGGATTATATGAGCAGGTTGTGGGTTTCCAAGCCCAAAATTTTATAAATATTATTGATAGAGCCACAGTGATTAAGAGCGGCCTGCAGAGGGATGCTGCGGCGCAGAGTCAGGGAAAGAGATCTGCGCCGCCAGATTTTCAGGTAGGGTCTAGTCGAGGCCCTTGGAGGAGATAGGATAGAAAATGAAGTAAAAGATCGAGAATAGGAGATCGATCGGTTCAGGGTAGAGCAATGCCTCCTCTCTGTCCTATATTCTTTAGGAGACACCCTAGAGAATGTCGAGCTAGAGAGATAGTTTGTTACTGATGTTATCAGCTTGGCCATATGGCGAGAGACTGCTGAACACTTTCAGTAAATGCGCCTGCTCTTAGACCATACCGAGGAGGTCACCAGGCACCCCGAGGCGGTCAGTAGAGGAATACGACCCCAGCACAAGTCTATGTGTTGACACTGGGAGATGTCGTGATAGGTACTGTTTCAATTATGCCATTTACAGCTACTACTTTGCTTGATTTAGGGGCGACTCACTCATTTATTGCCCGGAAGTTTGTTAAATATTGTGGGATAGAAAGTTAGCTACTAGATATCAGTTTGTCCATTTCTATGCCATCTAGGGTTGTAATGTTATGTAAGAAGGTACTCATAAATTGTCCAGTTTGTATTTTGGGGAGGTCTTCATCAGCTAATTTGGTGGTCTTAGATATGTATGGGTTCAAAATGATACTGAGGATGGACTAGCTAGCTGCTCACTATGCTAGTATTGACTGCCATTAGAGAGAGGTGGTGTTCAAACCTCCAGGGAGATAGGGGTTCAGATTTATGGGATCATGTGTGCACGCCCCACCATAGTTGATATCTTCCATACAGGAGAGGAGATTATTATTGGAAGGCTTTCAGGGATATTAGCCTGCGTGAAGAAGGTGTTGGAAGGGAAGTTGAGGTTAAAGGATATCCCGATAGTGAGGGATTTTCCAAATATATTTTTTGAGGATTTGCCAAAACTACCTTTTAATCATGAGGTAGATTTTACAATTGATGTAATTATAAGGACATCACCAATTTTGAAAGCATCGTATAGAATGGCACCAGCAAAATTAAAAGAATTGAAAGAACAGTTGCAAGAACTGTTAGATAAGGGGTTTATTCGGCCCAGCGTGTCACCCTGGGGAGCGCCGATATTGTTTTTGAAGAAGAAAGATGGGTCGGTGATAATGTGCATTGACTACAGAGAGATTAATAAAGTGACCATCAAGAATAAGTACCCGTTTCCCTGCATCGATGATTTGTTTGATCAGTTACAGGGGACACATATTTTCTTGAAGATAGATCTGCGGACTGGGTACCATCAGGTGAAGGTCAGTGCGGAAGATGTTCTGAAGACAGCATTCAAGACTCAGTATGGCCATTAAGAATTTCTGGTTATGCCATTTGGTTTGAAAAATTCTCCTATAGTGTTTATAGATCTGATAAATAAGGTCTTCCACTAGTATTTAGACCAGTTCGTGGTGGAATTCGTTGATGACATGCTAGTGTATTCAAAGAACCCAGATGAGCACGAGGAACATCTGAGGATGTGCTTTAGGTACTGAGAGAAAGAAAGTTGTATGTAAAATGCAAAAAGTGCGAGCTCTAGCTGAGGCAAGTTACCTTGGATCCGAGTAAGATCGAGGCAATGGTGGACTGGGTACGATCGAAGAATGTGCAAGAAATCATAAAATTCTTGGGTTTGGCTAGGTACTACCGTAGATTTGTTGAGGACTTCTCTAAATCATCGGGTCCTTTGACGAGATTGACTAGGAAAGGTGTGAAATTCGAGTGGACTGACGAATATGAACGAAGCTTTCAAGAGTTAAAGCAGCGGCTTTTCACTGCACTGGTGTTGACGATTCCTTTAGGAGAAGAGGGTTTCATAATTTACAGCGATGTGTCACATAAAGGGCTCAAATGTGTGCTGATACAGTAAGGGAGAGTGGTAGCATATACCTCATGACAGCTGAAAGAATATGAGAAGAATTACCCTACCCACGATCTAGAGTTAGCAGTGGTGGTTTATGCACTGAAAATTTGGAGTCACTATTTGTATGGGGGTAGATGTGAGATTTTCACTGATCATAAGAGTTTGAAATACTTTTTCACATAGAAAGAATTAAACATGAGGTAGAGGAGGTGACTAAAGCTGATAAAAGATTACGACTGCACCATTAGTTACCACCCAAGAAAGGCTAATGTGGTAGCTAATGCTCTGAGCCAAAAATTAGTGGGAGTAGTAGTGTCGGTAGGGATGACTTAGCATCCAATTCATATGGATTTGGAAATATTTGGGGTGGAACTCGTAGAGAGTGATCATCAGGCATTTACTGCCAATATGGTATTACAGCATACCCTGCAGGAAAGGATTAAAGCTGCTCAAAGGATTGATGCAGATTTAGTAGAAGTTATGGATAAAGTATAGAATGGTCAAGAGGCAAACTTCAGTATCTCAGATGATGGGGCTCTGAGGTTCCGTACCAGGCTATGTATACCTGCAGACCTTGAGATTAATAAAGTTATTCTAGAGGAAGCACACCGATCCCTATATACTATACACCCTGGTAGCACTAAAATGTATAGGGATCTTCAGGAGTCTTTTTGGTGGAGTAATATGAAAAGAGAGATCGTTGAGTTTGTAGTGCAATGTTTGACATTCCATTAGGTGAAAGATGAGCATCATAGATTGACGAAATCATTCCAGCCACTCCACATCCCTGAGTGGAAGTGGGAACATATAGCGATGGATTTTATCATAAGATTACCGCCGACACTGCATGGATAGGACGCCATTTGGGCAGTTGTAGATCGATTTACAAAGACTGCCCATTTTTGGCCTATCAGAATTAACTACTCTATGAGCAAATTAGAGGATTTGTATATTTAGGAGATAGTTAGACTACATGGCGTGCCAGTATCCATAGTATCGGACTAAGACCCACGATTTACATCTCAATTTTGGAGGAGTTTGCAGAAGGTCATGGGTTCTTAGTTGATGTTTAGCACAACATTTCACCCTTAAGGATGGGCAGACGAAGAGGACGATGCAGATACTAAAGGATATGCTACGAGCTTGTGTGCTGGACTTTGGGGGCAGTTGGATACAGTTCATGCCGCTAATCGAATTTGCATGTAATAACAGCTATCAGACCAGCATTGGGATGACACCATATTATATGGTAGGAGATGCCGATCCCCATTGTACTAAGATGAGATTGGGGGAAAATGGATTTTGGGGCTAGAGCTGATACAACAGACTCATGATAAAGTCAGACTCATGAGAGACAGAATCAGAGCAGCACAGAGTCGGCAGAAAAGTTATGCAGATACTCGCTGGTGTGAGTTAGAGTTTGATGCAAGAGATCATGTATTTCTAAAAATGGCACCAATGAAAAGAGTTATGAGATTTTGGAGGAAGGGTAAACTGAGCCTTAGGTATATTGGACCATTCATATTCTTGAAAGAGTGGGAAGTTGCCTATAGATTGGCATTACCACTAGTTTTGTCTAGAATTCCCGACGTATTTCATGCCTTCATGTTAAGGAAATACATCTCAGATCCCTCCCAAGTGATCAGTTATGAGGCACTAGAACTTGATGATCACTTATCTTATGAGAAGGTGCTAGTACAAATTTTAGACTGAAAGGAATTGGAGTTGCGAACAAAGAAGATTCCACTAGTAAAAGTGTTAAGGCACAATCATGCAGTAGAGGAAGTTTCGTGAGAATTAGAGGAACAAGTGCACCAGAGATACCCATACTTGTTCCGTGAAACCCATGATTGAACTGGGAAAAAGAAAGTGAATAACAAGGTATGTATTTTGATTTGATTAGTATAGGATAGGCAGTGTTTTCATTTTGATTATGAATTGTTTTGGGGGAGTTTTCTTTTGAATGTAGCATAGTACATAATTGTAATCTCCTAGAACCCTTTTTCTATAACCATAGTATTCCTCTGCCATAAGTGAGGGTGATTAATAAAAATTAGGGTGTTTTCTTCAAGGATGGAAAAGTGATAAATAGAAATTTTGAAAATGAAATTTTTACAAGGAGGGGAGAATGTAGAGACCCGAAAAATTTAAGTCATGAAAATAATAAAAGAAAAGAAATGAAAGAGAAGGGAAAAGGAAAAAAGGGGGATCAGTAGGGGTTTGTTGACGAACCAAAAGTCTTCATTGACGAATGTCCCTCTAGGCATCATCGATGAAGGACATGTGTCTCGTCATCCAAGAGATACCGAGAGCGACGAATTTCAAGATACTAAGGGTTCATCGATGAACCCATTACCTTTGTCAACAAATGCCCTTCTGTGGTTCATCAACGAGTCCACGTGTCTCGTTAACGAAGTCACGTGGCCAACAATCTATAAATATGCTAAAATCATATTTCAATGTGGAAAATCATTTCTTTCTTCTCTCTCCCTCTCTAAGTTTGGTTTCTCCCCCTTCTCTCTTCATTTTTGGCCTGATTCTCGCTCGAATAGACGATCAGAAGTTACCACGGCGCTCGTGGGGAGATTCTCTACAACTTATTTGGAGCAAATTGTTGATTTGGAGACCTTGGGCACCATCCCATCCCAAAATTAAGGTAAGTAAGGTATTTTAGGGTTTAAGTATTTATTTGGAGTATATAGGGCCTAGGAAGTGTTAAATGAGAAATATTCTGGGAAATGAGTTGATTGATTTGGGAAAAATGTGAATGTTAGGGTTTTGAGTTTTGAACAATACAAGCGTGGGATTGGGTTGTTAATAGGCCTCTCAGTAAGTTAGGTAAGGGGAATAAATTATAGTAGCTATTTTTGGGAAAGGAATTGCTTATTTAAAGTATGTGAAAAATGAAATATGGTATTTTACCTGTGATTAATATGCTATAAATATTAGACAAAAATTGTGTGGCATGAGAAATATGATATAACAGGTTTATACTGGGAATGTAATTGAACTTGAGATATATGATTTCAGTTGAGGAAAATGAGGTTATGAAATATATATTGAATTGTTTTATACAGAAATGAAGCTATGGAAATATAATTATGTTTTATATATATAATTGTGATGAAATGAGATTGTTATATGGAAATGATGAAAAGTGGTATACAGAATGATTTTATGGAAAAATGAAGAAATGTGTGTATATATATATACAATTTACTCCGAAATAATGAAATGTGGTATCGATATATTTTTTATTGAGAAATGTTGAAAGATGAGAAATGAGATATTTATTATGAGAATGGAATGTGTACAGAAAATGATGAGAATACTACTGATGTGATGAACTGAATGTGAATACTGAATTGTGAATACAAAAATGTGATTACTGAAATGTGAATACTGAACTGAGAATAACGAAATGTGAATTCGAAAA
Source organism: Malania oleifera (assembly GCF_029873635.1). Lineage (NCBI taxonomy): Eukaryota > Viridiplantae > Streptophyta > Magnoliopsida > Santalales > Ximeniaceae > Malania > Malania oleifera. The sequence continues at coordinate 31,795,992 of NC_080424.1, forward strand.
TGTGGAAATGAGTACCCCGATGGGCTGTTGTTGATGGAGAGCACGGTATCGTTGCTAACAAGGTGTTAGTGCAACCGCACGGTCTCGTGGAGAGTGTTCAACACTCGTTCGTCGACGAGAACATGAGTTCGTTGCCAAATGGCCTGTCTGAGATTTTTGAGCTCTTAGTATTTTCTCGTCGACGTGTACAATAACTTGCCATCGAGTGGCCTTATGAATTCATTGATGAGGCTAGGACATTCATCGACGAGGCCTCTATTTTCAATCCTATTTTGCCTCTAAAATGCAAATCCAATCGTAGGATAAAAGTATGTAGATTTTTCATGAAATGCATGAGTTCTAAGGCTAGTCTAGTGATCATTTTGAGCTCCCAATTATATCTTATGAAATATGTAAATACAAGTGAGACTAAACACACATTACAATTGAAAATTTGAAGTATCTTCATCCTTTGCTCTTTTAATTTCATGGAATGTGTTAGGTTGAATGCGCTTCAAGTTCCTTATGGCTTCCATAGCATTCGTATAATCCGTGTGTGCTAAAATAATGATCTTGCTAAAAGGCTCAATGCACAAATGAAATAATTGTGTTTTGTCATTATCAAAACAGGATCGGACTTAAAAAGTCAAAAATATCTAATAATAGAAGGGGAATCAAAACTAGCATAAATACCAAGCTTACGTTGAGACCCATTTTATTTCTTTGAGGATGGGCAATAGGAACATATACTGCACAACCAAAAGTTCTTAAATAAGAAATATTAGGTTGTTGCCCATAAACTAATTACATGGGTGAAAGATTATTGTAAGTAATTGGTCTTATATAAAGGCAATTTAGTTCTCATAATTATAGGTCTAGCAATGAGTTGAAGTCTCTTAATAAAAGATTCAGCTAAACCATTTTGTGTATAGGAATAAGCAATGAGATGTTCAACATCTATTCCAAGTGACATGCAATTGTTATCAAAAGTTTGGGATGTAAATTCACCAGCATTATCCAAACGAATTGATTTAATTGAATAATAAAAAAAATGAGCTCGTAATCTAATCAGTTGAGAAAAAAGCCTAGCAAATTCAATATTATGTGTAGAAAGTAGAGAAACATGTGACCATCTAGTAGATGCATCAATTAAGACCATAAAATATCTAAATGCTCCTGATGGTGGATGTATTGGTCCACATATGTAACGCCCTGAACCCCTCGCTGGCTCGAGGTGCTACTTTAGTGATGTCTGTGTACCTGATACCATCTCATAACATAAAACATGCAGCGAAATAAATAAAACATTCTCCATAATCTATTACTAGAGTCTCACGATCAACATACATCAAGGTCTTTCCATTCTCATATTACATCTCAAACTAATAAGCCAACTAACTCGATCCATACGACCACAATACAAGCCCAGCAGCTTGCAATATAAACTACTCACATCTGAATTCTTTTAGAAACTCTTAAAAAGAAACTATACTAGTCTCCACCCCCTGGTTCTACTAAACTCGATCTCTGGGATTCCTTGAAACGATATGTTGTATAACGGGGTAAGACACCTCTCAGTAAGGAAGATTAAGTTAATAACAGTGTGTGGCCAACATGCGTTTTAGTGTATATAGAATCATACATCTCTCTTTTAACTGAAAATAGTATGCATACTCATTGCTCATTTCTCACAGCATAAATCGGTACTGAAAACAATTACATCATTTACATAAATATACAGATATGCATAAATGACTCTTCCCGAAACTAAACACCATGTATAAACCCCCTTGGTCAGGGTTATGCTACCCGAAGGCTGGACTGAAGCCTTAGGGATCAACCTAGATCAAGTCACTCCCTACTAACTACATCTACAGGCTTCCGCAAGCTCGCTTGTGGGCCTAATTACCTTGACACTTCCTAGTACATACTTCCAGAGAAGGTAACACCTCTACTTGGGTCAATCGTTTGGACCACCCAACACCACTCTCAAGTCTAGTGTGGGCGCACATGGTCAACTAGTGAAACTCTCTCTAACAACGGTATCGTGGTCATAACAACTGGGTCCTCAAGGTTCCTAGAGCATATCATGCAATTTAAGTTATTAAAATTGTACATTAAACTCATTTCACATAAATTCTATCATTTTATACACCCCGACCTCACATCGTTTAATACAAACTTGGGCCTCTACCCTCTGTTACAACTCGGCTCTCAGCCGCTCAATAAAACTCTGGCCCTTGGCCGTCTGGTAAAACTCCCTGCATCTCAAACAGTTCCAATACGTTTCGCAAATAGTTCAGTATTTCACAAACATTCTCATTTCTAATATTTCCATAACTCTCAAAATAGTATTCACCTACCACACAATTTTCCATATTTAAAACCTAGCCTATAGGCAAACAGGAAGCACACTGTATAAATGGTTTGTAGGATCAAACCGAACTTTCCACCATTCATTTATACTTAAATTATCATATCATATATCCTAAGTTTGAAGAAAACTCATTTTAAATGGTCGGTTTTCGAAAGGATAACTGAAACACAATTATACATACTCAAATCATATTTCCATCGATTCAAAATCATTAAAATACTACATTAACTTAATCCCCTTACCTATTTCTGAAAAATGACCTGAGGCGCTCAAAAACCGAACCTTAGCTTTTTCCCGAGATCAAGAATCTACTCTGTTGGAATTGTACATATTCGCTCCTTGATCCTCGTGGTAACTTCTGACCATCAAAACGAGCAACAATCGGTGAAAGATCAAAGAGGGAGAGAGAGAGAGTGTGAGCTCTAGTTAGAGAGAGAGAGAGAGAGAGAGAGAGAGAGAGAGAGAGAGAGAGAGATTTCCATTTCTGAATGAAGAAGCAATTGAAAATCTATTTATTGACCATTGATATGGTCAGCTTTGTCGACGAAATGGCACCTTCATCAACAAACTACAGAAGGTCATTCATCGATGAAAGAAGGGCTTCGTCGACGATGCACTGAATTTCGGCGACGAACCACATAAGGGCCTTCGTCAACAAGAACATGGACTTTGTCGACGAAGCCTGTTAAAATCTCCTTTTCCTTTTTTTTAATTTAATTTCCTTATTTTCCTTGTTCGGGTCTCTACAACATATATCACCATGAATTCTTTGTAAGAAACTAGGTGATTCAAGACTTACTTTTGAAACAAATGGTTTGATAATTAATTTCCCTTAAGAGTAAGCAATACACATGAAATCATTTGATAGAAGAATCTTTTAGTTTTTTAGTGGATGACCATGTGAATTCTTAATGATTCTTCGCATCATTACATCTCTAGGATGTCCAAGACAATCATGCCCAAGTGTAAATGACTTTCGGTCATTGCACTTCTGGTGCAAGACATTATATGATTCAACTACTTTAATCTTTGTATAATACAATCTAGAAGATAAAGTTTCCAACTTTTTAAAAATGTGTTTCTTCCCAGAAACAATGTAAGTAATATAAAGGAAATCTTTACTGTCTTCATTTGTAATTTAAATGTGATATCCATTGAGTCTTAAATCTTTAAAGTTTAAAAGATTTTTTTTCTAGATCTACTAGAATATAAAGTTTCATCAATTTGAAATAAAGTACCATTAAGTAACTTTATATTAACTCTTTTAGAGGTTTTAATCAAATTTGTAGAACCAGATATTGTATTAATATTTGTTGAAGATATATTCAAGTAATAGAAATATTTCCTATCTTGAAGAATCGTGTGCATTGTAGCACTGTCATCTAAACAAACTTCTTACAAAAACATCTTAGAATCGATCAAACCTTTAAGACAATGCACACTACAACACATATTTTAAAAATCCATTACTATAATTGATCATAGCAGTAATTTATTAATTAAAATCAAAATACAATATTGCTTACTATATATCTTAAAATATTACATCATTATTTTCATCTTGATTTACAAGGAAATTAACAACATCAAGATAAATAGATTTTGATGGTTTAGTATTAAAATCTATTGGAACAACATTATCGGCAAAATTTGTTTCAATTTCTTTAATCTCTTCCTTTTCTTTTATAGATGCTTGGTATAGATCTACCAAGTGTCTGGGCGTACGATAGGTACACAACCAATGGCCTTTTCCTCTGCATCCATAACATTCAGTTTTATGCTGCTTGGGTTGCTGATTTTGATCATTAACCCACTTCTAGGGGCCATCTCTCTTCTGGGGGTTATCCCTCTGTTGGGGGATTGCAGCCTTATGTTGATGACAGTGATTATTTCGATCACGGCCACGACCATGCCTGTGGCCTTGTCCTCAACCATGAGACGTATTCATATTCACTTCAGGGAATGGGGTCAAACTAGTTGGACGAGTCTGGTAATTTTTCATCAAAAGTTCATTATTTTGCTCAGTGACAATAAGACATGATATAAGTTTAGAAATTTTAGTAAATTTCCTCTCCTTATATTGCTGCTGTAGGAGCACATTAATGGGAAGTTTTTTCTACTATGCCTTCATTAGTAATATTTTCACCACATAATTTTAACTTCGAGCTAATCTTATGTAGAGCTGAGTCATATTCATAGACTATTTTAAAGTCTTACAACCTCAGGTGCAACAATTCATATCAAGCTTTTGGTAAAATCACAGTTTTTTGGTGGTCAGATCTATCATCTAAATTTTTCCATAGGATAAATGGGTATTTAACAGTGAGGTATTCAGTTTTTAATTCTTCATCTAAATGATGATGAAGGAAGATCATAATTTTTGTGCGATCTTGCAGGGATGTGGTATTTCCATCTAAAATAATATTTTCCAAGTTCATTGCATTTAGATGGATATCAACATCAAGAATCCATGATAAATAATTTTTGTCTTTGATATCAAGGGGAACAAATTCAACTTTGCTTAGGTTCGACATCTGAATAAATTAACAATGATAAGACAATTTAGAAAACAAAATGTAAAAACTGAACTAAAACTAAGATAATAATATAATATTATTTCCACCCTTTTGGGGTACTTAAATTTGTTTATTTAGGAACATTATTTTATTTTTCACAATTTGTACTCTTCAAGAGTATGATTCCAATTTAGGGTTTGATTTTAGAGTACTTTATGCAAGAATATAAAATACGATCCCTTGTAAAAATGATCTTGAATAACACGTAGATTTAAGTTCTTGCTATCAAGTAATTTATATGTTGTGAAATGGATTGTATAATGAAATTACATGGTGGAATAAACAATAGGAAATAAATAACACAACCAATAAGAACAACAACACAAAGATTTACGTGGTTCGGCAAAACCTACATCCACGGAAGCAAAAGGCACATAAATTTCATTGTGGAAATCACAATGTTCATAATACACTTCAATAATGATCACCCACTCTCTCAAAATATGCCCAAATGACATATAGAGTTTCCTCAGAGGTTTCCCCTCGTTTGCCCAACTACCCAACGTTCAAAAATTCAAAATTTCAGAAAACTGCCGTAGCCCAAGCGCCCATTGTCGACGAACACTAGGGCTTCGTCGATGAGACCAAGAAGACCCTTCATCGATGAATACAGTGCTCTCGTCGACGATGCCAAAAGTCTGAATTTTCCTACTCTCGGTAAGTATTGACGAGTTTCAGAGCCTTCGTTGATGAACCTCTTTTGTTCCCTTGTCGACGAGCATAAGCCCTTCGTCGAGGAGTCATGCTGTGCTATCCCCTTCATGTTTTTCCTCCTTCCTTCTTTGCTTATCAAAACAGAAGTATAAGAGCCACAGATAACAATCTCCACCTTGGCGATTATATGCCCCTTAGGAGAATCTCAAAAACATGAACTACTTCACTTGGAACTTAAAAACGCCCGGTTGGATTATGTCTCCCTTCTAACACTTGGAGACAAAAACCAAGTCCAAGCAATACCACTTAAACTTACCGATGGTAGCTTCAGCTTCTACCATCAACCCCGATGCAGTTGTAGATTCATCACCCGAAACTTCACCCTAGGCTTCCAACAAAGTCTTCCAAAAACAGTAAACAAACACTACTGCAAGCCTTATATTACCGAAGCCCCCTGCATAGTCTTCAACAAATCTCACAACTGACGGTCCACTCTGTTGCCTACTGAAACACCCCATTTACATAATCATTGAGGACCTTTGACATATCCCGGATATCACAGCCCATTCTTGGGTACCGAGTGGTAGACATTTCACAATGATTCTCCATAGAACTCCCTTGAGATAGCAAACAAAGTCTCCCTATGGTTCCGTCCACAAAGCCACCATGAGATAATACTAATCTCCTTGCAGCTTTTTCCATATGAATCAACAAACCAAGACACATCTTGGTTGTACCTAACATATTCATGTCAAAACCTTTTAACAGAGGTTCCAACTGATTAAAGCCTCAGTTAAAGCATTTCCAGTCAATAACATGTCATTCATACACAACGAACATATCACTCCACTGCATCTTATCACCCTCTTCCATAATGGAAGCCTTACCACCTCACACACCTGAGTGGTGGTCTAATTGTGCACATGAGCTTATCGTGATTCTGTGGATGAAACTCCCTGCAATATGACCAATTCCATCTCAGCCCTGAGTTTGTTGCTCCACCTGCATCACAAGCCCATTTAATCTATGATATTGTTAACCTGAGTTAGAACTCCTCGCATTTCTGCCTTGAGTCCCTAACTCCACCTGAATAACATGATTTCTATTGCCACATTTTTTTGGCATTTCTGTTTCTCTTCCTTTACCTGAGTATCCTGCCCCATGACTTTATCAACAAAAAGCCATGTCCTCGATCACCCCTTTATTTTCCACAGGATCACCCAGCTTGCACCCTCCTTTCTTAATGAATAAAGAAAGAGGTATTGTCCGTAAAAAACACCAAGCCTCAATCCTCCATCACTAGAATAGTGCACCAGTGGACATCCACTCACAACCAAGTAGTGTACCAGAAAAACATGCCCACAATTCACTTGCATCTTTCCCATCTAGCGATACCTTTGGCGATCGATTACTCGAGAAACGCGTCATACTCATTGACTTCACCAAGAAGTACCCTGCAAGCCTTGCATATAACCTGCCCTACTCACAAAACTTCTTGAATGAAACCAGCGTACTCAATCCCCTATGTCTAACATAATGATTTCTCTCCCGGCCCGATTCTCCACCTCAGCCACTGCATGAAGTACACCAAGACCCTTTGTGATAAACTCACAAAATACATGTCTCTCCTTTGATGTTATCATTATCGGTTCCCAAACATTTGAATATATGTAGTCACCCATATGCTTTAATTACATATACCACGAAGTAACTGATTTAGATTCAATGGCTGCATCTCCACCTACAACCGTAACACCCTGCAGTACATAGATATTTCCCTCTATCTTTTATCCTTTCATCACTATCGAATCGCCTTCACACACCTTCATTTCTCCTTTTTCAGACTCGTAACTATACTCGTTACAATCTAAAATTCCCAATGAAATAACACTCTTTTCTAAACCCTCCACATGCCTTACATCATATATAGTTCTTACAACACCATCATACATTTTTAATTTTACATCTCTAATACCAAGTATTTTGCATGAAATATTATTTCCCATCAAAACATAATCAATATTAACTGACCTATAGGTGTCAAACCATTTTTTGTTTTCTGTCATATGATAAGAGCATCCGGTATTTAGAATCCAAGAGTCTTCTGTGAGTCACTCCAAACCCGATGAAATACACAACATATCTCCATCACTGCATTATGAATCTCCTTCCACTACACACGCAGATTTTGACGAACCTTGTTGATTTTCAGAATTCTCTTTCTTCCACTCTGGACATTCCAGCCTTATATGTCTGATTTCACCACACTTAAAGCATTTCACATTCTTCTTCTTCTTCTCGAACTACAACCAAGATTTTCCTTGGGACTTACGTCTCCCATGTTCTTGATTAACTTTTATAAGAAGTCCTTCACCACGTGTGCTAATCACCATTCTTTGATGAAAATCAAGCAATGCACTTGTCACTTCTTCCAAATTCAGTTTATCTTTGCCCCATGTAAGAGTTATTACCAAATTTTCATAAGTTTGAGACGTAGAAAGGGAATTTAATAGCATCAAAGCTTTATCTTCCTCCTCGAACGTTACATCAACACATGCCAAATCACTCGCAGTTTGATTAAAAATGTTGATATGTTGGTTCAAATCTGAACCCTCAACCATCTTAAGCCAATACAATCTTTGCTTAAGAAAAAGTTTGTTTGACAAGGATTTAAACTTATACTGGCTTTTAAGCTTTTGCCACACAACTGCTGGAGAATCCTCCTCCATCACATGATAGAGAACTTCATCAGCCAAACACAAGCATATTGTAGAAATGACTTTTGCTTCCAATTCTCTCCATGTTGCCTCATCCATTCCAACCGGTTGAACACCAAGTAGAGCTCTAGTCATTCCCTGTTTCACAGGAATATCCTTTACTCTCCTCTGCCACAAACCAAAGTTTCCGATCCCATCAAATTTGACAATGTCAAATCTTGTAGAAGACGATCCCGATACCATAACAACAATCATTCTGATACCAATTTGTTGTAAAATGGATCGTATAATGAAATTACACAGCAGAATAAATAACAGGAAATAAATGACACAATCAATAAGAACAACAACACAAAGATTTACGTGGTTCGTCAAAGCCTACATCCATGGAAGCAAGAAACACACAAATTTCACTATGGAAATCACAATGTACACAATACTCTTCTATAATGATCACCCACTCTCTCAAAATATGTCCGGATGACATATATAGAGTTTTCTCGGATGTTTCCCCCCGTTTTCTTAAGCACCCAATGTTCAAATTTTCAAATTTTCAAAAAACTATCGCAACTCAGGCTCCTCTCATTGACGAATACAGGGGCTTTGTCAACGAGACCAAGAAGACCCTTCATCGACAAATACAGTGCTCTCGTCGACGATGCTAGAAGTCTGAATTTTCCTACTCTCAATAAGTATTCGTCAATGATCTTCGGAGCCTTCGTCGACGAACCTCTGTTGTTCCCTCATCGATGAGTATAGGCCCTTCATCGACGAGTCCTACTATTCTGTCCCCTTCATGTTTTTCCTCCTTCCTTCTTTAATTATCAAAAAAGAAGTATAAGAGCCACAAATAACATTATAAAATTTAAATATTTGAATAAAGAATGTGTCCTTGAATATTACAAAGATTTAAACACTATTTTTCAAGTACCTTTTGCACCAATAATGTAAATCCTTTTGAATAAAAAATATAACTTTAAGCGTCACAAGGATTCAATCTTTAGGATACTATTCCCAAAAGATTTTTCAAATAAATTACTATAGGAAAATAGGTTTCTTGCTCCCAATAAGATTTTTAGATAAACAAATAATGGAGAAGACAACCATTTAATAAAAGATTGAATATTCAATAAAATATTTTTCTAAACCTCAAGATCAAGCCTAGATTAGCAGAAGTTGTGCGTGTATTCACTTGGATCTTGAAGATGCGAATGCCCAGACAAATATGAATTCTTTGGAGTGCAAGCAAAAGTCCTTAGCCAAGAATCAAAGCTCTCAAAAGTATGCCAAAGATTGGTGCAATATGTTCAAGGCTTTCAAGAAATAGACAAAAAGTGTTTTTTTAGGGTTTAGGGTCAGTGTATATAAGCAATCTCGCCATCTAAACAATTTCTGGTTGTTGGATCATTTAAAATATTTTATTTACATCCATGTCTGCGTTGAAATGCCATTCTATGCCGCGACCTTCGTGGACGAATGGGTACGTTTGTCGACGAGTGTACAACACTTGTTCGTTGATGAGACCATGAGTTTGTCGATGAGAGCATTTTCTAAAATTTTTGGGCTTTTAGTATATTTTTGTCGATGAGACAACACTGTTCATCACTGAGTGGCCTTCATGTGTTCTTCCACAAGGCTATGGGGTTTGTCAATGAGGCCTCTAAAATTTGCCTCTAAAAATCCTTTCAACCTAGAACTAATGTAAATGAATCTTTCATGAAATGCATAAATCCTAAGGCTAGTCTAGTGAATGTTTGAGCTTCAAATTATATCATATGACATATGTAAATACATTCAATTCTAAATACTCATTCCCATTGAAGATCTTGAACTTGAAACTTGCTTCTTTATCCTTTTATTCCTCTAGGTCCATGGATTGAGTCAAGTGATATGTACTTTAGGTTCCTCGTGGCTTCTATACAAGTTTACCTTCATACATTCTAAATCATGATCCCATTCACAAACTCAATTGCACAGGTCAAATACCAAATAATTTGTTATTATCAAAACAGGATTGGACTCATAGAGTCAACAATAAAAACTAATTGTAATTACAATGACAATAATATTTATTACTATAAAAATAATAATAATAATAAAAAGAACAATAATAATAAAATCAAAATAATTATTCTTATTTAAGGATAATTATTAGAATAAAAAACAAAAAATAATAATAACAACAATAAAAGGTAATGTTAACACTAATAAATTCACTATTATAAAATAAAATAATAAATAAATAATTATGTATTAGGGGTTTTTAAAGAAAAAATAGGCTAATTTTTCATTCCATTATAGAAGCCATTAAAGCATACCAAATGTTTGCAATAAATTGAAATTGGATTCCTACGATCATTCCATGTTACTAACTAAACGTAATAATTACATTCCAAAAGCAATTCCATTCCTACCTTAATTCCATTCCTTCCTCGATTCATTTCCTACTTCAATTTCATTCCACAAACTAAACGAGAGGATGCCAAGTAAGTTTAGATTTGTATGTATTCAATATTTAATTTTTTTTATTTTTGCATTTACTTCTTACATAAATTTCATATATGCATGTAATTTAAGAAAATTTTGCCAGAGGTTGTGTTTTACGTTTTTTTTTTTTAATTTTTTTATATGCACACTTAACTTCTTATGATTATGCAATTTAGCTTTATATCAATTCAATTTTTTTTTTTCATTTGATATGGTAAAATATATTAGTCAATAAATGTTTTGTTGTTTGACGTAATGGTAAAATGAACTCACGTTGACAAGTACGAAGGTGTAGGTTTGATTATGATTTTAAGTCACTTCCTATAGCATTGCATGATGATGGAGATACCTCAAATTTTAAGATAGCCGGGGCATCAATTCAAGGCCTTTTAATATAATCTCTACCCTTATTTATAATGTTACTTATTTATTCTTGTAAGACTATTTTGAATAGTAATTTTGTTGAAAATTACAATATTATCTCTCATATATGATTCTTCTTCAGAAGTTTTTTTTTTTTTCAAAAAAATTTATTAAATTAAATTATATTTTATTATTTATAATATATAAAATGTGGTTCACATGCAATGCACATAACTAGTAATATGTAAATACATTTTGTGCACAAGGACTTTTTTGGTAAATGTGTATATGTATGGTTTTATTTTCCAATTTCATTTTGCTCCTAAATTCCATGATTCCATTAAATAATAGAATATAATTGTGTGATTCATTCCATTCTTATCCCTATTCTATTATTTATTTAGTTATATGTATGTCTCGATTCTTTTTCATAAACAAAATAAGTGTTTGGTAGATCATTTTATGTATGTGCTTTCAATTTAACTACATGCAGTTCAGTAAACCTATTTGTGTGATTGTGTATCTTATGTTTAAGTGTTTGCGATATAATAGTTAATGTGAACATTTATTATTCATATCTCATATACTACCTTAATATAACTTTTAAAAGTATTTAAAATAAATTGTTAAAAAACAAAGTCCATGCTACCAAATGATAATACAATACAATTAAAAAATAAAAAAATTATATAAAAATAGAAATTAAAAAATAAGCTGAATTTTTATAACTCTTAAAGAATAAAAAATAAAAAATAAAAAATCTTTTCCACAATTATACAATAGTACTTTGGTTTGTTCGAGTTCCAACAAATTCGTATCGAACCCAACTAGTTGGTTCGGTTGGGGTTGTTCCGCTGGTTTGTTTACCACGGAACCAAAGTAAGTTCAGTTCTTGATTTTCACAATTTCACCTTAGAAGAGATGGAACCAACTATGTAATGAACCTAATACGGTTTGATGGATAATTTGATGAATTATGGGCAAAAAAATCGAATAACTGGTATGAATGGAGATTACTGGTTGCAATTCATACAAAAATGGAATGGAAATTATTGGTTGCAATTCATAAAAATAATAATAATAGAAATTACAAGTTGGTTGATTTGAGAGGACCACTCTCCAAGAGTAACAAAGAGATTCCAATTTTTCTACTCACTCCCACTTTCCTGCTGGCCACTATATATTCTTAACAACCTATAACTACTTGTTTCTCGAATGCCCACATGGGCTTTTTAAGTAAAGCAGATAATACTCACTAATGGACTCCTACTTGGGCCATCAGTCAGCCCACTTCTACACACCTTAATAATAGACAAAATTGGGTAATAAGGGATAAAATGGACTTCGGCCCGCAGTGCCTTAGCCTAACTTCCACATGGTAATGGATTTCAACCCGCAGTGCCTCAGCCCAACTTCTACATCATGGCCCGTAATACTTCATCCCAACCCCCACACGGTTCACCCAGTGCAAATATCTTCCCCTTGCACGTGCCTACTGACTCCCTCCAAAGATTGCCATCTGTCTCCACCAAGACCACACGGAAAGCACTCCCCATTCAATTTAATTCATCCTACGAACTTCGGAATTGCTTTCAATTTACCTCACTTCCCCAACTTCAAAGAGTCACCTCGAGACTTCTAGCGCCCCCCAACTTCAAAGAGTCACCTCGAGACTTCTAGCGTCCTCCCAGTGCTCTTCTGGTCTTCCTCCTCCTTATTCTGAATAAGTCTACAGCAATACCCTCCCCTTTAGAGAACCTTGCCCACAAGGTGAGGAAATTGCTCCTGCAACATATAGTACCACTCCCAAGTCACATCTTTCTTCTCCTATCCTTCCCATCGAACTAGTATCTCCGTCGCCAAAATTGTAGCGCCCAGCCCTTTAGACGGCCTCAGAGTGCTACTATACATACATAATCTGTACAATCAGATAACATACACTAGATACCAATTTGTTGTAAAATGGATCTCCGTCGCCAAAATTGTAACGCCCAGCCCTTTAGACGGCCTCAGAGTGCTACTATACATACATAATCTGTACAATCAGATAACATACATTAGATACCAATTTGTTGTAAAATGGATCGTATAATGAAATTACATAGCAGAATAAATAACAGGAAATAAATGACACAATCAATAAGAACAACAACACAAAGATTTACGTGGTTCGTCAAAGCCTACATCCATGGAAGTAAGAAACACACAAATTTCACTATGGAAATCACAATGTACACAATACTCTTCTATAATGATCACCCACTCTCTCAAAATATGCCCGGATGACATATATAGAGTTTTCTCGGATGTTTCCCCTCGTTTTCTTAAGCACCCAATGTTCAAAAATTCAAAATTTCAAAAAACTATCGCAACTCAGGCACCTCTCATTGACAAACATGGGGGCTTCGTCGACGAGACCAAGAAGACCCTTCGTCGACAAATACAGTGCTCTCGTCGACGATGCTAGAAGTCTGAATTTTCCTACTCTCAATAAGTATTCGTTAACGATCTTCGAAGCCTTCGTCGACAAACCTCTGTTGTTCCCTCATCGACGAGTATAGGCCCTTCGTCGATGAGTCCTACTATTCTGCTCCCTTCATGTTTTTCCTCCTTCCTTCTTTACTTAGATACAAGGTGAGGAAATTGCTCCTGCAACATATAGTACCACTCCCAAGTCGCATCTTTCTTCTCCTATCCTTCCCATCGAACTAGTATCTCTGTCGCCAAAATTGTAACGCCCAGCCCTTTAGACGGCCTCAGAGTGCTACTATACATACTTAATCTGTACAATCAGATAACATACATTAGATACCCGCCCTAAAAAGGGACATACGGGTATATCATACTGATCTGTACTTTACAAAAACATTCATATGGATTCTAATAGACATACCAGAGTATCTAACTGTTCCTTACATACATTCATCTATACATAAAACATAAACTGTATTACATTCCCAAAAAGCCAACCAACAACCCAGTACTCATACAGAATCTTACGTTAACTAACAAGACTCTATGCTCCACAGTCTCTCTAGAAGACTAGGACAGATTTCCTATAACTCCAGAAACAAAGGTTGTAAGATTGAGGTGAGACACTTCTCAATAAGGAGGAAGATATTACATCAGTGTGTGACTGTACAGTTATATTCTCATTTGAAAACAGTTAGATAGATTGCACATTCTCAATACTGTAATATATATAGTACATATATAAATTCCTGATAATAGATAACTCAGCATCATCACAAGTGAGAGTTCCCGAGGTTAGGGTAAGGTACAGGCCCATACACTATACAATCCCTCCGCCTGGTACTCAAACCTGTGACTTTGCCCATTAAAACTTTTAAATAATGTATATGCATATTTAGAACACTGTCCAACTTGAAACTGTCATAACTATGCTAATAACTCCCCGTGGCAAGGGTTGTGCGATAAGAAAGCACTAATCGAGCCCTATTCGTGCATGCATTGCTAGGCATTATAACATACTGCAGCCTGACTTGGCCATCACCACCCTAATCCCTTTTGACCAGTGGCCTTTCTTACCAAGCCGACTACTAGATACCCACATTAAAAAATAACTGCGTGTGGTTGCACTGTACCTATCTGTTTTAGCAACTGTACCATGCCTATATAATATAAGCTTTTTAAGGCTTCATATACTATTGAGCTTATTATGCTCTGTGTAACAAGTTGCGGTCCCAATATCATATATATAATTTACATTAAAACATAATAACTTGCGTAATTCCAGTATTTTCACAATCTCATTCATGCATACTTTTATTCATACTGTGGTAAAAACTGGCGCATAACCTCTCGGTTTTATCCTTTTCTCATATTTGCACGGTATCTAACCGGCACATATTTTCTGCATTTTCTGATAACCACTAGGAACCTTAGTCCCCATAGTCCATATACATATATCTCAAATCAGTATAGATTCAATTCATATCATACGTCACACTTATTTGATTAAATATACATTTCATACAATGGGTTCATAAAATATCATTTCTGCTGCAATTTAAGAGTTTCAAGCATCTCCTACTTTAGTTTTAACGCAAATAAAGTAATTTTAGGAAATTTGGAGATCATATGCTAAAACCTCATTTTTACCAAAATCATAAAACTGCAGAACTGGCATATCTACCCAGTGAAATTTTGCAAATAAGCAGTCATATCATTCATACAAACATAAGCTACATATTTAGTGATTTCATTTTCTAAAAATACTGATGTAAATAAATCCCCTTACCTTAATCCCGAAAACCAAAACACGAACGAATCGATCCAAAACAATGACACAGGATCCCCGAAACCTAAAAATCAAAGAATAATAGTTCACTATAATCTCAACTACTATATATCTACCGAACCAAAAATGAAATCAGATCCTTACCTCAATTTTAGGGAAATCCCAAAAATCCTCAAAACGAAGATCTGATCCATTATAACTGTAGAGATTCTCCTCCTAATCCACGTAACGATGTCAGATCGTTGATTCCGGTAACATACGACAAAAAATCTTAGAGAGAGAGAGAAAGAGAGCTGGTTCGTGTCCTAGAGAGAGAAAGAGAGGGAATTGAGTTTTCTTAACCATGAAGCAATGAATAGATATTTTATAATCTAGTTGACCTGACCAACCTCGTTGACGAGTTGGAGTTCTCATCAACGAGCTAAAGAAGAGCGTTCATTGCCAAGAGAGTGACCTCGTCGACGAGCTTGAGATTTCAGAATTTTCAAAAATCCTTCGGTATCTTCTCGTCAATGAACCCCTGCGTCTCGTCACTGAGTCACTGCAGATACTTCATCGACGAGAAAAGGAGCCTCATCAACGAGCTTTGCTGTTTTATCTTTTATAATTTCCCTTCTTTTTTATTTATTTATTTTTCGGATTCGGGTCCCTACAATCTCCCCTCCTTATAAGAATTTTGGCCCCGAAATTCACCAATTAATACCAAGCATACCATACCTTATGTCGGAGACCTATTGAAAAGTAGGCAACTACCCACAAAGCAGCTTCGACCTGAATTTATTACCTACCCTCACTTATGGCAAAGGAATACCGTGGTTACAACATGATGTTTCATAAGATTGCATACACATACAAAACTCTCCTGAAGACCATACTATTTAACCTAAACCACCTATACTACTATACGTACTCACATACCATTAGAAAATAATTGCGGGTACTTCTGGCTTATCTCTGACTTCAGTTCCCATGAAGCTTCCTCTACTGCATGGTTACTCCATAATACCTTCACTAGCGGTATTTCTTTAGTTCGTAACTGCTGAACTTTCTGATATAATATTTGTACTGGTACCTCTTCATATTATAAAACATTATTGATCTCTAGAGGTTCGTAACTCAGCACGTGTGATGGATCTGACACGTATTTCCTCAGCACTGACACGTGGAACACGTCATGAACTCTAAATAGTATTGGTGGTAAAGCCACTCGATAAGGAACTGAACCTATCCTTTCTAGGATCTCGAAAGGCCTAATATACCGAGGACTTAGCTTCCCCTTCTTCCCGAACCTCATCACCCCTTTCATTAGAGCGATCTTCAGGAATACCATACTTCCTACCTTGAACTCTAGCTCTCGCCGGCGAGTATCAGCATAACTCCTCTGCTGACTCTGAGCTGCCTTAATTCTCTCCCTGATCAACTTGACCTTTGTAGAGGCCTGTTGAATCATTTCTAGACCAAGTATTTGCCGCTCACCTACCTAATCCCAGTACAATAGAGATCGACACCAACGACCATACAATGCCTTATAAGGTGTCATCTCTATGTTGGCCTGGTAATTGTTGTTATATGCGAACTCGACAAGCGGTAGATACCATATCCAACTATCACCAAAGTCCAATACACAAGCCTGCTACATATCCTCCAACGTCTGAATAGTCCTCTCAAACTAGCCATCCGTATGCGGGTGAAAAGATGTACTCAACGTCAGTTGTGATCCCAATGCATCCTATATACTCTTCCAGAAACGAGACATAAAACGTGGATCTCGATCTGAAACAATAGAAACAGGGACACTATGGAGTTGTACAATCTCCTACACATACAACTCTATCAGCTTATTCAAAGAATAGCTGACTCTGATTAGAATGAAATGTGCAGTATTTGTCAGCCGATCGACTACAACCCATATGACATTCTATCCATGCACAGCTATAGGTAACCCCGTCACAAAATCCATTGAGATGTGCTCTCACTTTCACTTGGGAATGTCAAGTGGCTAAAGTGGTCCTGCTGACCTCTGGTGCTCTGCCTTGACCTACTGACATGTCAGGCATTGCTCTACAAATCAAGCGATCTCTCTTTTCATGTTCGACCACCAAAAAGATTCCCTCAAATTCTGGTACATCTTCGTACTGCCAGGATGTACAGTATAGAGCGAATGGTGTGCCTATTCCAGAATGACCCGTTTAATCCCGGCATCGTCTGGTACACATACCCTACAATGAAATCTCAAAATCCCATCACCAGAGATACTAGAATTCAGCTTTAACCCACTTTGGACTCCTTCCATAACCTCAACCAGCTCTGGATCTTCTTTCTGAGCTATTCGGATCTTCTCCTATAAGGTTGGCTGTACCACCAAGCTAGCAAGAAAAGCAAGATGATTTCCTTCCACAACCTCCAAGCTCTACCTTTCTAGGTCCATACAGATCTGATGCTGAACTTCCACTGTAGAGACTGACGCATCAACATACTTTTGACTTAAAGCATCAGCTACTACATTTACTTTTCTTGGGTGATAGCTAATAGTACAGTCGTAGTCCTTTATCAACTCAAGTCATCTACGCTGCCTCATGTTTAGCTCTTTCTATGTGAAAATGTACTTAAGACTTTTGTGGTCGGTAAAAATATCGCACCTTTCACCATACAGGTAGTGCCTCCAGATTTTCAATGCCAATACTACAGCTGCCAATTCCATATCATGTGTCGGGTCGTTCTTCTCATACTCTTTGAGTTGACGAGAAGCGTAAGCAACCACCCTGCCCTGCTGCATTAGAACACATCCAAGACCCTTCTTAGAGGCGTCACTATAGATAACAAATCCACCATCCCCAAATGGAATGGTCAGAACTGGAGCAGTAACTAGTCGTCGTTTCAGCTCCTAGAAACTTAGCTTGCACTCATCAGTCCAATCATACCTTACATTCTTCCTCATGAGTCGCGTTAATGGACCTGCTAAACTGGAGAACCCTTCTACAAAACGATGATAGTAACCTGCAAGACCCAGAAAACTTCTGACCTCTTGAACATTCTTCGGTCTCGCTCAGTCCACCACTGCTGCTATTTTACTTGGATCCACTGATACCCCTCCTTTGTACACTACATGCCCTAGAAACGAAATTTGTTCTAGCCAGAATTCACACTTCTTCGGTTTAGCGTATAGCCTCTTATCCTTGAGCACTTGCAATACCAGTCTCAGATGAACTTCATGCTCTGCATTACTCCTATAATATATGAGGATGTCATCAATGAATACCACGATGAACTGATCCAAGTATTCGTGGAAAATCTAGTTGATCAAATCCATAAATGCTGCAAGTGCATTTGTCAGACCGAATGGCATAACCATGAATTCGTAATGGTCGTACTGAGTTCGAAAAACTATTTTCGGAACATCTTCCATTTTCACCTTCAGCTAGTGATACCCAGACCGTAAATCGATCTTAGAAAAGATCTGCGTGCCCTAAAGCTGGTCAAAAAGATCATCAATCTTGGGTAACAGGTATTTGGTCTTTATCGTCACCTTATTAAGTTCTATGTAGTCGATGCACATCCTCATCGACCCGTCTTTCTTCTTCACAAATAGCACCGGTGCTCCCCAGGGCGAAACACTCGATCGAATGTACCCTTTTTCAAGAAGCTCCTATAGCTGTTCCTTCAACTCCTTCAATTCTGCTAGAGTCATATGATACAGAGCTTTCGATATTGGCGTCATACCAGGAACCAACTCTATACCAAACTCCACTTCACGATTTAGAGGTAATCTCGGTAAGTCTTCTAAGAACACATCTAGGAACTCGCACACAACAGGAATCTCCTCCAGTTCACGTTCCCCTGCCGGCGTGTCTTTCACAAATGCTAGATACCCTTGGCATCCCTCCAAAAGTAATCTCCTAACTTGCAAAGCTAAGAGGATCCATGGTGTGGAGTGCACACACAACCCTAAGAATATGAATTCCTGCTTCCTTAAAGGTCTAAACACCACTTCTCTCCTATGGCAATCAATATTGGCATAACTGGCAGACAACCAGTTCATACCCATAATGATATCAAAATCATGCATATCAAACACAATAAGACTAACTAGTAGTACTCTCTGCTAAATTTCTACTAGAAAGTCACGAATTACCCTACTACATACGACTACCGACCCTGAAGGCGTAGCCACCACCAGTTCATAATCTAACTGTTGAGTCTTAATGCCACACAGTTTAACAAATCCTTAGAAGATAAAGGAATGTGTTGCCCCCGAGTTGAATAGTATAACAACTTTATTGAAAGGCATGTAAATGGTACCTGTGACAACATCTCCTGTATTCTCTACATCGCTAAGAGTTAGGGAGTACACCCTAGCTTGGGCTGAACCCCCTAGTTGACCACCTCGCTGTGCCTGAGCACCTCCTCCATACGGTTGTTGTGGAGCTCCACTGTTCATCGGCATGTGACAATATTTCTTCTGATGTCCCATCCTACCACAACGAAAACAAGCTCTAGAACCTAACAAACACTTCCTTGAGTGAGGTTTCCCACACTTGGAACAAGCTAGAGTAGTTGCAGTACTCTAAGAAGCACCACCACTGTTCTTCTTCTAGTTGCCCTATTTTGCCCCTCCATAAGAACTGGAAGGCACAAGTCTCTTCTTTGGAGCCTGTGCCACAGAGTCCTCTTGCAGACTCTTCTCTGCTATGGTGGCTTTATCCACCAAAGTAGCAAAGTCTTGCATCTCCCAGATCATAGTCTGCTTCCTAATCTCCTTCTTCAAGCCCCTCTGAAACTTCCAAGCCTTCTATGCCTCGTCCGGAATCATGAATGGAGCAAAACGGGATAGCTCCTGAAATCTGGCAGCGTACTGCTGAACTGACAGCTGCCCCTGCTTTAGACTCATGAATTCCTCCATCTTGGAATTTCTAACCCTGGCTGGAAAATACCATTCAAAGAATAAATCTTTGAATCGGTCGCACGTCACAACTACAGGAATAGGTCAATGCTCTTCAAGCATCTTAACTAACTTCCACCACCTCTCTGCTTCACCCGTCAACTTGAACGTCGCAAAGGCTACCTTCTGCTTCTCAGTGCTGTTAAGAATGTCTAGGATTTTCTTAATCTCTCCAATCCAATTCTCAACTCGAATCGGATTTGCACTCCCTACAAAGAAAGGAGGTTTCAATCATGTGAACTGGTCAATGGAGCATCCAAACTCAGCAAAGGGATGATTCCCTTATTTTTTCAGACAACCTCAGCCATAAGCTGCTAAGCGAAGTCCCGCAGAACACTTGTGGAGTCCTTGCCAACCTCATGGCCAACTACTACCTCCAATGTTAGCAGTTATATCCCTAAATTCCATCCTGAAGAAGCAATTGAGGAAATCGATTAGAAGCTTAATTAACTATTACTACAATACTATAAACTCATTTCTCCCAATATCATTCCTAGTATTAACATACTCAAATAACTCACATTCCCATTCTAACTTGAGTTCCGCCATTCTACTTAGAAACAAACCGCCAATAGATTGCCATGAATTTATGAACCTTTCGAATGATCCAAAAAAACACAGAATTCTGTCAATGAATTTCTATCTCTAGGTATATAGAGGTACACCCGATAGTCATATTCATTTCTTAAACTCTGGTATAGTCTAATCTACATAACCTAGCAACCTAAGCTTTGAGCATATCCATAACCAGGCAATGCAATTCACATCATACTTCCGTCTGGCTATGGCTTTGATACCAAACTGTAACTCCCTGACCCTTTATACGGCCCTATAGTGCTACTATATATACATAACCTATACAATCAGATAATAGACATCAGATACCCGCCCTAAACAGGGATATACGGGTATAACATACTGATTTGTACTTTCATATATTACGGAAAAACATAAACTTTTATATGGATTCTAATAGACATACCAGAGTATCTAATTGTTCCTTACATACATTCATCCATACGTAAAACATAAATTGTATTACATTCCCAAAAAGCCAACTAGGCTAACAACTCAGTACTCATACAAAAGCTTACGTTAACTAACAAGACTTTATGCTCCACAGTCTCTTTAGAAGACTAGGACCAATTTCTTGTAACTCTTGAAACAAAGGTTGTAAGATTGGGGTGAGACACTTCTCAGTAAGGAGAAAGATATTACATCAGTGTGTGACTTTACAGTTATATTCTTGTTTGAAAACATTTACATAGATTGCACATTCTCGATACTGTAATATATATAGTACATATATAAATTCCTGATAATAGATAACTCAACATCATCACAAGTGAGAGTTCCCGAGGTTAGGGTAGGGTACAGGCCTATACACTATACAATCCCTCCGCTCGGTACTCAAACCTGTGAATTTGCCCATTAAAACTTTTAAATCATGTATATGCACATTTAGAACACCATCCAGCTTGAAACTATCGTAACTATGTCAGTAACTCCCCGTGGCAAGGGTTGTGCAATAAGAAAGCACTAATCGAGCCCTGTTTGTGCAGGCATTGTCAAGCATCATAACATATTGCAACCCGACTTGGCCATCACCACCCTAATCCCTTTTGACCAGTGACCCTTCTTACCAAGCCGACTATTAGATACCCACACTGAAAAATAACTACGTGTGGTTGCACTGTTCCTATCTGTTTTAGCAACGGTACCGTGCCTATATAATATAAGCTTTTTAAGGCTTCATATACTATTGAGCTTCTTATGCTCTGTGTAACAAGATACGGTCCCAATATCATATATATAATTTACATTAAAACATAATAACTTGCGCAATTCTAGTATTTTCACAATCTCATTCATGCATACTTTTATTCATACTGTGGTAAAAACCGGCGTAACCTCTCGGTTTTACCCTTTTCTCACATTTGGCACGGTATCTAACCGGCACCTTTTTTCTGCATTTTCTGATAATCACTTGGAACCTTAGTCCCCATAGTCCATATACATATATCTCAAATCAGTATAGATTCAATTCATATCATATGTCACACTTATTTGATCAAATATACATTTCATATAACGAGTTCGTAAAATATCATTTCTGCTTCAATTTAAGAGTTTCAAGCATCTCGTACTTTAGTTTTAAGGCAAATAAAGTAATTTTAGGAAATTTGGAGATCATATGCTAAAAACCTCATTTTTACCAAAATCGTAAAACTGCATAACCGACATATCTACCTAGTGAAATTTTGCAAATAAGCAGTCATATCATTCATACAAACATAAGCTACATATTTAGTGATTTTGTTTTCTAAAAATATTGATGTAAACAAATTCCCTTACCTTAATCCCGAAAATCGAAACACGAACAAATCGATCCAAAACAATGACACAGGATCCCCAAAACCTAAAAACCGAAGAACAATACTTAACTACTACATATTTACCGAACCAAAAAAGAAATCAGATCCTTACCTCGATTTTAAGGAAAAACTCAAAAATTCATAGAACTCCAAGATCTGATCTGTTATAACTGTAGGGATTCTCCTCCTAATTGACGTAATGACATTGGATTGTTGATTCCGGCAACATACAACACGAAATATTAGAGAGAGAGAGAGAGAGAGAGCTGGTTCGTGTTCTAGAGAGAGAGAGAGAGAGAGAGAGAGAGAGAGAGATAGAGAGAGAATTGACTTTTCTTAACCCTGAAGCAATGAATAGATATTTATAATCTAGTTGACCCGGCTAGCCTCGTCGACGAGTTGGAGTTCTCGTCAACGAGCCGAAGAAGGACGTTCGTCGCTGAGAGAGTGACCTTAGCAACGAGCCTGAGATTTCAAAATTTTTGAAAATTCCTCGATATCTTCTCATCAACGAACCCTTGCGTCTCATCGATGAGCCATAAAAGAGACTTTGTCGACGAGCAAAGGAGCCTCATCAACGAGCTCTACTATTTTATCCTTTTTGATTTCCCTTCTTTTTTCTTTATTTATTTTTTGGATTTGGGTCCCTACAAAAATATTCCCTCTTTTCTTGCGCCTCTCCAAAATTTCTTCAGGTTCTAGTTTGAGGGTTCCTTGGGAATCAGTGAGTGGTAATCGTGGAATTACCTGAGCTGAAACTCCAAGGTGGGGCTTCAGCTCTGATATGTGGAAAACGAGATGAATTTGGGTCCCCACTAGAAGATTGAGTTTTTAAGCTACTTCTTTGATTTTCTGGGACACTCGAAAGGGTTCATAAAACCTCAGTGACAGCTTCAGATTTCGCCGGATTGCCATGGTTGTTTGTCTGTAGGGCTGGAGTCACAGGTATACCCAGTCTCCAACTGAAAAATTTCGCTCCTTTCTCTTAAGATCAACATACTTTCTCATTCGGTTTTGGGTCAGTTTTAGGTTTTGCTTAAGGAGACCCAGTGTTACCTCACGATCTCTGAGATAGTCATCTACTGTCACCACATTGGTGGTGCTCAGGAAGTAGCTCAAGAGGTGTGGTGGTGGTACACCATAAATGATCTTAAAGGGGGTAGTTTTAGCCAACGTATGGTAAGATGTATTATACCAATACTCCATTAATGGTAAGTGATTCAACCAGTTTTTTGGTCTGTTCCCCAAAACCCATCTAAGATACCCTTCCAAGCACTTGTTGACCACCTCAGTCTGACCGTCGGTCTGCGGGTGGTAGGTCGTGCTAAACTTCAATTGGACTCCCTATAGAGTAAGGAGTTCTTGCCAAAATTTACTAAGAAATGTGGTTTCCCTGTCGAGACAATAGTTCTTGGCATCCCATGTAATTTGAAAACGTTTTGTATAAAACTTTGGGCTACCTGGCTTGCTGTGAATGGGTGACTTAGGGGCTAGGAAATGGGCATAGTTGGAGAGTCTGTCAACCACCACTAAAATAACGTCTTTCCCATGTGAGAGGGGTAAACCCTCTACAAAATCCATACTTAGATCTGTCCACATTTGTTCTGGAATGGGAAGTGGTTGTAGCAAGCCTGCGGGGTAAGTGTTTTCTCCTTTCATCTGTTGGCATATAGGGCATTCCTTTATGAATTGCTTGACTTCTTTCTTTATACCACACCAGTAAAAATCTCTTCTGGTTCTCTATATGGTTTTTTCATAACCCTCATGCCCTGCTACTGCATTGCCATGAACCATTTGTAATACTTGTTGCTTGATTTGTGCATTTTTACCTATAAATAGTTTGCCTTTGTAAAATAATAACCCATCCCTTGGGGTGAACCCTTCCGCTTATGTGCCTACTTGAATTTGTTGAATGAGATTTTGTATGTCATTGTCCTTTTCATATGAGGCTTTTAAATCATCAATCCACCCAACAGTGGGGAATGAAATAACCATTATACCTGCATCTTTGTCTGTTGCACGATTGTCTGCTATGTTAAGCGTGTCATCTTCTGAATCTTTTTTGGACAAAGCATCTGCTACTCGATTCTCTTGTCTCTTTTTGTATTGTACTATAAAATCATATCCCAGTAGCTTTGTGATCCACTTTTGTTACATTGGGGTGCCCATTCTTTATTCCAACATGAATTTTAAACTCTACTAATCTATTTTGATAGTAGATGACTGCCCTAAGATATATGATCTCCATTTCTTAGCTACTATGACTAAAGTTACCAATTCTTTCTTATATGTTGACATGAGAAGAGTTTTGCCTTTCAACGCTTGACTCAAGTGTGCTATTGGTTGCCTTTGTTGCATGAGTATTGCTCCAATCCCCTTCCCTGATGCATTACATTCAATTATGAATTTCTTTGTGAAGTCTGGTAGAGCTAGAACAGGTGGAGTGGACACTGCCTCCTTTAGTTCCTTAAAAGCCTTCTCACCCTCTCCATTCCAATGAAACCCATTCTTCTTAAGTAAATTGGTCAGTGGTGCTGCTATGGCTCCATACCCCTTAATAAATCTTCTGTAGTATCCTATGAGACCCATGAACCCTCTTAGAGCTTTAAGAGTCTTAGGTAGAGGCTAATCAATCATAGGCTGTAACTTGGTGGGGTCTGCCCTCACCCCCTTACTCGATACCAAATGCCCTCGGTACTCCACCTCTCGACACCCGAACTTGCATTTACTTCTCCTGGCAAATAGTTGTTGATC
Source organism: Malania oleifera (assembly GCF_029873635.1). NCBI lineage: Eukaryota > Viridiplantae > Streptophyta > Magnoliopsida > Santalales > Ximeniaceae > Malania > Malania oleifera. The sequence goes on from NC_080424.1 coordinate 31,821,474, forward strand.
TAGTAGAATTTATAGGGCCATTCTTAGGTGTTTGAGGTGTTCTTCCATCGATTTGTTGTGCACCAGAATGTCATAAAAGAAACTAGGATAAATTTTCTAAGATAGGGTCGAAATACCTCATTCATCAAGCCTTGGAAGGTTGATGGTGCATTTGTCAGCCCAAAGGGCATCACAAGGAACTCATAGTGTCCTTCGTATATTTGAAAGGCTATCTTAGGTATGTCCTTTGCCTTTACCCTAATTTGATGGTACCCAAACCTTAGATCCATTTTTGAAAAGACCTCAGCCCCATGTAGTTCATCCAACGACTCCTTAATCACAGGTATAAGAAATTTATCCTCTATGGTAACCTAGTTTATGGCATTATAATCCACACACATCCTCCATGCACCATCGGCCTTCCTTACTAACAAAACGGGAGAGGAGTAAAGATTATGGCTTGGTTTTATAGTTTCTCCAATAACTCTTGGACAATCCTTTCTAGTTCCTCCTTTTGAAAATAAGGGTATCTGTAGGGTCTTACACTAATCAGAGAATTCCCCTCCTTAAGAGTTATTCCATGGTCACGTGATCAAATAGGGGATTATTCCTTAGGTTCTGCAAATACTTGCTGAAACTCATCTAGCAAGGATGTTAGGGCTAGAGCAGTGCTATCAGTTGCCATTTCTTCTGTTTCTTCCAATAGTTGCAACAAAATTCCTTTCCTCTTCGATTGAGAAAATTTTCCCTCCACTTTCTCTTCCAACAACCCTTGGGAAGTGAGTCCTTGCAGACAAACAGCCTAGCCATTGTGATGGAATTTCATAGTGAGTTTAAAAAAGTACCACTTGATTTATCCAAGCATACTTAGCCATTGAATCCCTAGTACAATATCACAACCCCCCAAAATCAAAGGGTACATATCAGCTTCAATCTAGCCCCTTGCATCACAAAACTCACTGCTGGGCTCCTTCCCTCACACCATATCTCTTCTCCATTAGCCACCTTCACCTTCACCTTCTCTTCACTATTCATGGCCAAATTAAGTCTCTTAACTAGAGCTGGGTCAATGAAATTATGAGTACTGCCTGTATCAACTAGTATCTCAAAATACTGTCCTCTAAAAGAATCAAACACTTTCATTGTTCTAAAGTGAGGAGATCCAGTTAGGGCATGTAGGGTGATTTCCACCCTATCCTCTCCCTGCTGCTGCTTGACATCTCCTTCCTCTAGACAATCATGCCATACCACCTCGGGTGGTTCCTCCTTCTCATTGAAATAGTTTAGCTCACTCCCTTCTAACAGGAAAAGCTTAGCAGCCCCACATTTATGCCCTAAGTGCCATTTGGTATCACAATTAAAATATAACCCCTTGCTATTCTTCTCCCTTATCTGTTTAAGGGAATATTTTTGGATCTGTGTGTTGGTTTTAGCTGCTGGTTTGGTCGTAGGATGGTGATAGGATGCGGTAGAGTGTTTGGGTAGGATATACTTCTTAGTTACTAGAAGGTTTTCCTCTTGTATCTGAGCTTGTCCATAGGTTATATGCACATTTGTTGGGTTCAAGAGTTTCATTGCCCACCTTATTTCTTCCTTCAATCCCCCATAAACAAACTGAGATGATGGTCCTCATCTAGGTTTCTGACTCAATTGGACAATTCCTCAAACTGTTCTTTGAACAAGGCTACAGTAGAAGTTTGTTTTAGGTTATATAATTGCTCCAATGGGTCATCATAAGGGTTAACCCCTAATCGGGTATGCAAGGCTCTTTCAAATGCTTCCCAACTTGTTAGTAGGCCAAACCTCTCCAAGTTTTGAAACCAGATTAAGGCCTTATCCTCCATGTGGAAGGATGCCAACAGAACCTTATGTTGGGGTAGGGTTTCATGAAATAGGAAGAAATGATTGACCCTATAGAGCCAACCTGCTGGATCTGAACCATTAAATTTAGGAAAGTCAACTCGCACAGTTTTAGTTTGAATACCTGTTCTATCTGTATCGTGTTGCTCCCCATTGAAGCCCTCAGAGTGTTGATGCTTGAATTCATTGCCAGATGTTCCTGGTCGGCCTTCTTGGTCGAGTTTCTGCTTGCTAAGAAACTTCACACTTTCAGAAAGTGCTCCCTATTGATGAATAATAGTGGTAAGTAACTTTTGTTGATCTGCTTGAACTTGTTGGGTATTGGCTTGAGTGATTTGAATCTACTATTGAAATTTCTGTTGTTCTTCTTGTGATTTTTTCAAAGCGACAATGGATTCCAAAATCCGGTTTATGCGAGTTCCTTCGGCCATGTTTGCAGAAACATGGCTTTGATACCAATTGTAATGAACCCAATAGGGTTTGATGGATAATTTGATGAATTATAGGGAAAAAAATCGAATAACTAGGATGAATGGAGATTACTTGTTGCAATTCATACAAAAAATAGAATGGAAATTATTGGTTGCAATTCATAAAAAAAAAAAAATTACAAGTTGGTTGATTCGAAAGGACCACTCCCCCAAAGCAACAAAGAGATTCCAATTTTTCTATTTACTCTCACTTTCCCGCTGACCACTACATATTCTTTGTTAGCCTTGGTGTATTCCCAAGAGGGGGGGAGGGGGTGAATTGGGTATTTAAAAATTAATCCCCTAGGTTCAACTAATCTAGCAAGTAGTATTTCAAAAACCTAGGGTCATTCTATGTATTCTCAATCCCAATCAAATATTTAAACGATAAACATAAACATACAGGTGCAGAAAGTAAATTGCGAAAAATAAAATCAGCACTATATATGTTATCAGTGTTCGACCAACTGTGCTTATGTCCCCCCCGCCTCTAATTCGCAAGCCCAAGGATTCCACTAATGCTCACTTAACGGGTGAAGCGGCACCGGTTACAACCAAGTTAATTAACGGGACTGACCTCAACCAACACGCTTTATCAGGATGGCACACCTAACTTTCCTAACCGGGTTTAAGCCAGTTTGGGACTATTCAACAAGGCTAGTCTCCATCTTCAGGTCCGTGCCTAGAATACAACCAATGTAAATAAAATTTGCGTACACGGAAATATGCTTCTCACACTAAGAAGATATGTACTACAATATGCACAGGTAATAATCAATCCACACCAAACATGTAAGAATTGTAAGTTCAGTGGTGTATATGTGCAATCTACACTTAATATAATGATTTTATTGAATCAAGCACAATAGTATTCAAACAAGCTAATCTTTGAAAGCAAAGTATATGAAATCTCAATATCAGATTAGTGTGATGCTAGCAATATTATTCAAACGAACCCAAAAATATTTTTTCAAAGTGTATCAAGCACAATAGTTGTTCGAAAACAAGTTTTGTAAAATATTTTGCACACAAAAATAATTACTTAAGGAATCTTGCAATGACAATGCAAAGATCCTCAAGCTAAAGAGTTTTACCCGCATAAGATTTATTAAGTTAAATCTGTGGGAAGAACCCTAGCCAAACTCTCAACAAAAATCAAACAATACAAATATCAATGAGAGTATAGGGCTATTTAGGATAAAACACTAATAATCTAAACACTCTCTCTAGGATTGGATGTTCAAAGAAAATGAAGTAGATGAGTATTTGGGATAGTATTTGACAAAATAGGCTTTTTAAATTTGAGTGGATATTTCGTTAATGATCTTACTAATCTCTTGTAAATTTTTGCAAATGAGCCCCTATATATGAAGTTGGGAAAATTATAACTGTTTAAGACATGTAGGATATTATTAGGATTGTTTGAAAACATTTAAGCATAATTAACCCTATTTAAAAAATTTAACCGTGGTAAAAATAATTTGCCAACCTGAGAGCACCGGTCGATCAGATTGAGGTTTGGCTGACCAAGTGACAAAGTTTGGTCGACTGAGAGAAATTTGAACTAAGAGTTCGGTTGATTGGACTAAAGGTTCCAAGGCGATTTTTCCATTTCCGCGTGGTTCAGTTGACCGGGACACTTTGAACTAAAAAGTTCGGTCGACCATATAGTTGGGACATTGTCCGGGGAACTTCGATCGACCATAGCATTGCAACACATTTTGGGTCGGTCGACCGCAGGGTCAAAGTGTTGACCTTAGGGTAGTTCGGTCGATCAACATAATTGAACTGGTCTAGTTCGGACGACTGAGTCATGGTCAAACTATTGACCACTTTCCAGTTCGGTCGGTCGAATGCTTTTCAAGCATTCATGTTCGATCTATCGAACATGCATTTTTGATGCATATAAGTCTTGATCCCTTTATATATTAACCCTATTCATATGATGTTTATTTTTAATGCAATAGAGAACTTTTTTATGCAGATTTGTGGGTCCTAAGGTCAGTCTAAGGCATTTGAGAATTAACCCTTAAAATCTTACGTCGGTGGACCGAAGGTCATTTGATTTTCAAGTCATGTATAGGGACCTAAAGTCGATCTAAGGCCTTTGAGCTTTGTAGTTCCTACATGCATGATATGCATTAAATATTACAAACCTCTCCTATGTTACTATTACAAACCCAAATGAATAATAACAAATTACAACAATGAATATTTAATTAGGGTCTTCATTTTCCTCTGAGTTTTCGAGTGCTATCATATGATATTGTCAAAATAAACCTATACATCAACTCGATAGACATTAAATTCCTTAATATTTGTCATAATCAAGATAAGGTATGACCTATAAGATCAATATTATTAATAATAATTTGTTTTTAGAATACTCACAGATAATACTCTCTTATAGATTCGTACTTGGGCCACCGATCCGCCCACTTCTGCATAATAAGGGATAAAATGGACTTCGGCCAACGGGCCTCAGCCCAACGTCTATATCTCGGCCCGCAATACTTCAGCCCAACCCCTCACACGGTTCACCCAGCGCAAATATCTTCCCCTCACACGTGCCTACTGACTCTCCAGAGATCGCCATCTGTCTCCACCAGGACCACACGGACAGCACTCCCCATTCAATCTAATTCATTCTACGGACTTCAGAATTGCCTTCAATCCACCTCACTTCCCCAGCTTCGTCCTCCAGTGCTCTTCTGGTCTTCCTCCATTCGGAATCAGTCTATTATAGCGCAGACCGATTGCACATTTGCAGACCCCTGAATAAAAATCACTGCTGTCGAAGCCAGAGCACCGTCGCACACTCTGTTTCTCCTCTCTGTTCAGGGTAAGTCTTCTCTTTTATTGTTTGCTTGATTGCAAGGGATGGTAGTTTGAGGAGGGTACGAGGAAGATGGGAGTTGGTTCTGTAGGGATTATCGAATTTTGAATTCCAGAGAGGATATTATGCTCTGAATTGTTGGGCATTCCCGAAGAAGGAAGTGGGATTGTGTGTGATTTGAAGGCAAGAAGGGATCAGTTTCTTCAGTACTTTACTGAATTCAAAAGAAGAGTTAGGCGGTAGATAGGTTTCATCTTATCGCTTCCAACCCACCAATTTTTTGGCTGCTTCTTCTCCATCCTTGAAGGAGAATTTTTCCGTTCTGCGACTTTGTCTACTTTTCTAGATTTTTTGTTTTACCAATTTCTTATTTTTAGGAGCATTTTCAGTGCAATTGCATTTCTGTAATCCTGTTGCCTTTTCTTTCTTTTTTTTTTTTCGTTTTTTTTTTCCCTGGTTTTGCTGGAGAACTTTAAGGCAATTGTTTTGTTTTTCATTTGTGCCGATCTTTGCTGCACATTTTCTGATTGTTTTGGACAAGTTCGCGTCGTTGTTCTCCTCTTTTCTGAAATTTTTGCTGATTTTTTGTTTGCATCTATGATACTTTTTCTAGGACCATTTTACTGCAGTTGTTCTCTCTCTCTCTCTCTCTCTCTCTCTCTTTGTTTGGAAAATTTTCCCACATTTGTTCTTCTAATTTATAAGGTGTATGAGTTCCTGTTGTGCACATTTTGATAACAACAACAACAAAATCAAGCCTTAATTTCCACTAGGTGGTGTCGGCTATATGAAAATTTTTTTTGTCAATTTATACGATCATGGACCATTTCTTTATAGATTTAGGGATATTAAATCCTTATTCACTATTTCCTCTCAAGTTATTTTAGGTACCCTATCCCTTCTACTGCCCCATGATAACTAATTCACTCTTCTTCATTGGTGCACTATGTTGCATACGTTGCAATTGTCCATACCACTTGAGTTATCCCTCCCTTATCTTTTATAAGAGACACCTAACTTACCGCGAATATGTTCATTTCTTAATTTATCTTTTAATGTTATACCACTCGTAAGCATTTTCATCTTGAAAACTTTTACTTTTTGGATATTATGTTTATTCGTCACCCAATATTCCGATTAATATAGCATTGCTGGTCTCATAGCTGTCTTATAAAACTTCCCTTTTGAGTTTAAGGACATTCTACGATCACAGAGCACACTTGAAGCATTTCTCCATTTTACCCAATCTGCTTTAACTTTATGCATTACATCATCTTCAATTTCTCATTTAGCTTGCATAATAGATCCAAGGTATTGAAATTTGCAAGTGCTATTTGTTTCTTCATCATCAAGTTTAACTTTATTTTTAATATTCCTCCTATCATTACTAAATTTACATTTCATATGTTTTGCCTTATTTCTACTTATCTTAAAGCCTCTAGATTCCAAAGTTTCTCTCCATAATTCTAACTCAGCCTCTACTCCATCCTTAGTTTCATCAATTAAAATACAATATCATCTGCAAACAACATACACTATGGAACCTCCTTAAAGTAATAATTTCTTGATATGCTTATAGCTTATGCAAATCTAGTTACTTCGTGGTCTTGAGACAAACTTAATTTTTGATTCTTAGGCTATGTTGTCTTGATTAAATCCTGTGAAATTTTTGTTGTATTATTGATCTATTAGAAATAGTTGGAATAGCAAAATATGGGCTGAAAAAAAAAAGTTTACTAGGAGTTGAGTTTTATAAAGTCAAGCTTGTGTTGCTTCCAAGCAGTTTAAGTATTTTCCTCCTATGCTTCCCAATACTTTTGTTTATCCACTATGGCAAAGTTCGCTGTGTCTGTGCTTGCACATGCAGCTTTTGCCTAGTTTGTATCAATTAGGTCTCAAGTTTTACCAAAGATTTTGCTTTGGAAAGTTCCTATGGTTAAAATTGCAAAACCGTATATATATAGATATGTATGTATGTATGTATGTATATTCTGATATTAGTTACCGAACAGCTAAAATAATTCAGCATTCAAATTCAGAGACGATTTCAAATAAATACTTGGAACTAGTTCACATATCCACATTTGAATTCACAGTTCAAAACTTAATACTGGAAGACACCTTGCTGTTACATGATAAATTGCTTGAAATCAAATGATATATCATTTTCTTTGTTACAGTCTTTCTTTGGAGGGGTTTCTTTTGTGGCCTGATTAGATCTACCTTATTTGTGTCTGAATAGAATTTGGTGAAATATGGTGGTAATAGGTTTAATTTCCCCTGAAAAGATCATGTGAATGGTCTACACCTACTCCCCCTTTTTCTTCTTGAACCACATGGCAGGAGGATGTTCTAAATATACTATCACTTATCTCTCTGCACTCATTCAGTACTTCTACTTCTCAAAAAAGGGGCAAATAGATGAATTTAGCACTTCTTTGTTTCTAGGTAAGCTCTGTGAATTTGGGGCTCAACTCTCTTTTTCTTTTTGCCTGTTCATCAATTAGATTTTGTTTCTAGTTTTCCCAAAGTTGAATCATCACAAAACTCAACTCCAGAAGCTTCTTATTGTCTAAGCTTTTAGTGTTGAAAACCAAGGTGCTCAACTGCAGTTCTGGTTTTATGCTTCAGAGAGGTCGTCTTGTTGAATACTCAATAAATGCTAAAGAAGGTCAGAAGGATTCATTCATTTTTTGTACTTTTGCATTGATTGTGTTTAATCATGTGACATCTCCAATTTTTGTTGTTGACATGGAAGGCACAATTTTGTTGCAATTGGCAATATTCCAAATTTGATACATGATGTTGCTTTACGTTTTGATGCCACAAGGGATTTTATTTAGTTTTTCATTTTCTAGATTTATATTCCAATTATTAATAGGTTGATATTTTTCTTTAAATTGTGAATTTTCACCAAGTTCCAATATGTGAACTCTATATACTTTGTCAACTTTGGGGTTTTGACATGAACATGACTGCAGGCGTATTGGATTGATTCAATGAAAAAATCCAGTGCTTCACAAGATACGCTGGATGCAGAAGTCGAATCTTTCTTTGACTCAGCTCCTCCTCTAAGAGACAGTGCCGATGTCAATAGAAAATTGAAGGAATTTATTGAGCAGAATGTCTTCAGGCAAGGTTGTTTAATGCTTGCAATTAATTAATTGTTAGTAGGTCTTTTCTCTTTCATTCACATTACTTTAAAGAATGTGATTTGATGCGACTGTTTTGGGTTGTGTTTGCAGAAAATGGAAGATCTGGTAGGATTGTATGTGTAACAGCGGGTGGTACAACAGTTCCTTTGGAGCAAAGATGTGTTCGCTACATCGATAACTGCAGCTCAGGCAACAGAGGAGCAACATCAGCAGAGTACATTGTTTTGCACTTTATTCAAAAATTGTTCTTGGGAGCTTCCAATTGCAGCATATATTGACTCGGTTAACTTTCTGATTATTACAGGTATTTTTTAAGGGCTGGATATGTAGTTATTTATCTGCATCGAAGGTACGGTTACTGAAAAAGCTTATATGGGTAAAACTATTTTATTTTATTTTATTTTATTTTTTCCTGTTTTTCCTTCTCATCTTACGTTGTGGACAAACACAAGGTATGCCTTCTGTGCAGGGGCGCCTGCCAGCCATATTGCAGAGCCCTTCCGGATGATCCATTGTTTGAATGTTTTGAGGTTACTGATCAGGCTAATATTCAAGGTTTTGCATCTTATATTGGCTATGCGGTATATTTTTAAGCATGATCGTGTACAGTGAATAAACAATAGAACTTTGTACCATGAGAAGACAACTTGTTTGAAGAACCTTTTTTAATCATGGTGGCTTATCCTGGTAGCTTATTAATAGTGCAATTTGTCATCTCTCATGAATTTGTTGATTTATTTTCCTAGGAATTGTATTATAAGCACTTTGGTTCTCACTAAAGAGCCTAAACATTGTCCCATATTTCAGTGCGTGGGCTGCATTCTGAAGCAGTGAAGAGGGCCATTAGTGAGCACAATTCTGTGAGGATTTTTAATCAGCATCTTTTTAATTGTGCTTTCAAACTGTTTTTTCTTTCTTACAAATTATGTTTTTATTGGTATTAATAATAAAACAGAATCTAATACGAGTGTTTTCATTCAATTGCAGGCAATAGCGAATGGTCGGTTGTTGAAACTTCCCTTCACAACCATATATGAATATCTTCAGGTTAGATTTTGTTTGGTCATTTTACATATTTCATTTATACTGGTGCATTGATTGCCAATACCTATTTGTTGGTGTTGGCCCAGAACTAAGAGGAGGGAATTGGGGTTCACATGGGTGTCAAAAGTTGAAAAACCAACTGCATATCCAAGTTGATTGACGTATGCGGTGCTCACAACCTCAAGCAATTAAGAAAATTGAAAAGAGTAGGGAAAAGAGTGAAAACAGGTTGTAGTGGCTGCACCACAGCTGGACTATGTTCACTCTCCTGGAGCTCATATCAGACTTTTCCTTGTCAACTTGATAACTTATCTGCACCGTATGCATGATGGAATTCTGGAAACCTGGAACTGCTTATAGTGTACACTCTTTACACCATGAGATACTTGATCCCTGCAACCAACTCCCTTCTTGAGTTCTTGACACACAATCACAAGACATGAAATGTTTCACAATTCACAAGGAACACTTAAAAAGTACTCCCTAGAAAGTAGAAGACAGACTAATGTTTGTTTTTGTTCATTGGACTTTGAGTTGTCTGCGGTGCAGTTTTCCAATTTCTATCGGATGAACTCCATGAATTGGGAGCCCTATAAATATATATGTGGGCTTCCAGCATAAATTTTACACTTCTAAAATTGAATGGTGAGTAGCCTTTTAATCTTCTCCAAAATTTGTTGCACAAATTCAGTACTAGTAAAGTGCAAGACAAAGCATTTAAATTAAGAAGAGTTTTGCTAGAAAATGAGAACTTGTTCTCTCAACCTCATTTAAATCAAATCCAATTTGGGGATTTAATTGATTTTTAAAAAAAGTAGCACCTTATCCCAAGTCCCAGCTTTAAGGAAAGTTCTAGTGTGTGATCTTTAAAAACACTTCCCAATTTTTTAGCGACAATAATGATTGCTGTGGAATTTGTTCTCCAAATATCTGACCAAGATGTTCTTTGATTGCCATTTCATTTTAACTTGAGAGATTTAACCAAGGAAAATTCCAATTTGGATTTCAAATGGCTAGTATTTTAGGGAATATGAATACAGTTATCCACCAATCAAATTTAAAAATCCCTAAATAAAAGACAATAAAATCCAATAAAAACATTCCTACATTTAAAATAGAGAGAGAGAGAGAGAGAGAGAGAGAGAGAGAGAGTTCATTGAAGTTGCCATTTCTTTCCAGCTCGAGAGATTTAAGCGAGGAGAGATTCATTTGGATTTCAAACCGATAATATTTAGAGAACAAGAAAAAAATATCTACCTATCAAATTTAAAAGCGCTTTAGACAATCAACCCCAATAAAAAATATTCCTACATTTAAAATATAGAGTGTTAGAGTTTTACCTTTCATTTGAATTTTAACCCCAACAAAGTAGGATTATGATAAGTTCAATATAATTTCATCTAGGTAATTAAGAAATGCTAGATACATTCTTGATAATTATGAAAGATAATCCTAACCAATTTGAATAGCTCTATCATTCTCCTGAAATTGAAATCATATTAGCTGCATTTATAAAGGGATAATTATCTCAAAAGTATACCTTACAGTGCATAAAAAATAAGTGCATGAAAAATAAGAATGCTAAAAGAGAGAATGAGATGGGTGCATCAAGAGAGAGAGAGAGTGAGAGAGTGAGTAAGAGAGATGTAATTATCTCAAAAGTATGCATTATAGTGCATGAAAAATGAGAATGATAAGAGATAATGTTGGGAGGGTTTTAATGTGTGGGTTATGGGGTAGATGTTTGGAGTCACCACCTAATCTTTTTTCTAACCTAGGTGTGATTGATCACCTAATTATTCTACTAGTTTTAGCTATAAGGTTAAAGAGTTTAACATAATTAGATAAAAAATAGTACGGTTCATTTTGCTCGGAAGATGGGTTTCGGGTTCTTTTTGCTCGGAACATGGGTTTCAGAGTACAATTATGCATGGGGAAGGTACTAAAGATATTAGCAGTCCACAAGTGGTGTGTTACCACATAAGTTGTACTTGGCCTTCACACAATGATCCTTAATGCAAACAAATTTAAATATTTTTACTGTATTTTCACCTTACGACCTAGCCAACGCTCTTGACCAAATAAGTAAGGATCCTCTCACCTCAAGATCATGCTTTAGGAGACCGCTATGGATTTGTATGACATTGTCGTTTGGGCTCTGTCATCAGATTGATTACATAATGACACAACCAGAAAGCATACATAAGGAATGCAATCAAGGATTTATTGTTCTTGTATTTAGTTGTTCCTTTAAATATTGGTGAGCACTATTGATCCAATGAATAAGAATCCTCTCACCTTAGGAGTATCATATGTGCCATCATGTCACGGGCCGACTATTTTCACACCTTTGTGAAAGGATCGTGCGGCGCTAGCTAAAACACTCTTGCTTAATTAGCCAGCCTATCGTTTACCAACATTCATTCACGAAATACTTTCATTAGCATTCAATCAAATGGCAGTGGAAACAGTTGGCAATCATGAAAGCAGTGACAAGCAAGCAGTAAACATTGAAGCAACGCAATTCATTAACAAAACATCCATTGACATTGTGTTTTAGCGAGGGAGGCAAGTAGGCTAAATACGTTGACAATAGCTAGTGAGTTTTACAAGACTAATGAGCACTCACCCTCCCCTAAAGAGGGTTTTATGTAAATATCATCCTAACACTAGGAAACATCAAAGTGACTGAGGAGTCATATTGCCTTATTTGGCATACAAAGACACTACTAGCAGAAAATAACCCTACACTAGTATTTACATGATGGAAACCCATCCCAAGCACACGAGGCAAGTGGTCACAGGCAAGCATAATGCCCTGAACAAGCTTAGCTCATGACACTCCCCCACTTATGTGGTCGACGTCCTTGTTGACTTTGGTGTTAGGTATACTTCAACTTTGTCCACGAATGGGTGCATATCTTCCGTAGAAATCCAGCTGATTTCTTCATCACCATGGCCTTTCCCCTTCACTAGGAACTCCTGCCGCTTCTTCCTCGAGGATATGGATTCTTTGTCTGCAAGGATATCTTCAACTTCACGTCTATCGAGTTGCACTGTCTTCAACGTTGCTCGGTTTGACTGACTTCTGCTCAGATCGTCGATGTCGGCATTGAATGGCTTGAGGCAGCTGACATGAAAGTGCGGTCTTCTCCCCTAATTTGCCCACTTCATCTGCTTAGAAGCTTTCTCCAGATTGTCTGGGGCAATCTCTGCTTCATGTTTCCATTCTCTAGGGAAGATGTAGGCCTTGGGACTCTTTCCTTTGTACTGCTCGCCCATTGTGTGAGGTAATAGCGGCTGCTGGCCTATAACAAGCTCAAAAGGGCTCTTGTTGGTTGTTGAGCTCCTTTGTGCATTGAAACATAACTGAGCCACATCAAGTAGTGGCACCCCATTCTTCTGGTTGTCGTTGACAAAATGGCGCAAGTACTCTTCTAGTGGCTATCTGAATCTTTGTTTGTTTGTTTGTTTTTCTGTCTATCGATGAGAACTTGAAGAGATGTCAATATGTGACCTGAGGGACCTGAAAAATTCTGTCAAGAAGTTGTCAGTGAATATTGAGTTTCGGTCACAAACAATGGCTTGGGGAACACCCCAATATTTCACAACAGTCACAAGGAACATTGTGCCGTCTCCTCTGCCGAACAGTACTTTGGTGCGGTCATATATGTACCATACTTCAAAAACCTGTCTACACCCACAAGTATAGACCTTGCATCATTCACTCTGGGCAGGTTAGTGATGAAGTTCAGTGATACAATTTCCCACTATTTGGACGGTACTGGTATCGGCTCTCGCAGCCCCACACTCTTCTTTCGCTCCCTTTTTTCTTGTTGGCAAGTGAGACAAGTTTGGGTATGATCATCCACATCATCACACATGTGCGGCCAATGATACCTTTGCTCCAATAGTCTTGTCATTGGAGTCATTCTCCACGAATACCCCGCTACGAACTTCCTATAATAGTTGGCTAGGCCAAGAAAGGAACGCAACTTCTTCACTGTCGTGGGGATCCTCCATTCTTGAATCGCCCTTACCTTCTCCAAACCCCTCTGGATACGACCTTGTTCAACCACATGACCAAGGAATTTATTTCTCCGCTGAGCGAAAGAGCACTTCTCTTTCTTCACATACAGACTGTTTCCTCTCAGTTTGTCGAACATATGGGAAAACATGGTTTAATAATTTGTATTCTATCATGTTTATTTTATATTTATAGTGTAGCTGTAAATAATGCTGCAATTAGGCAGTATGCTGGCACTGAACATGTGCCTAAAATTCTGGCAACATGTTCCAGAATTTCTGGCAGCATTTAGGTGCTGAAAATATGCCTGAAAATATGACACCAACTATGTAAACTTCTTTTATATAATGATAGCAAACCCTATGGAAGGGTAAGACATTAAGACCAAAAATGTAGACCCTAAAATTCAATATGGTATCAGAGCCTACTGCTGCTATTTTTGCCTAGCTACCTCTATTATTGCCCGTCTCTCTCTCCCTATTCTCTGTTCATCCTCTGCTCTGCTTTGAGGAGAAGCAGAGCAGGACGTCTTTTGCAGTTTTGGATCTTTCTCTTCCTGGATTCTGTGGAGAGCTTTAGCACAAAGAGCCAAAACTGACACTCCCCAAATCTGATTTGGTTGTTTTGAGAGTCGTTTAGGGACACACTTCCTCTTTGTTAGGATGTGCAGCATCCTTGGTAGGAAGCTGCGTGTTTTGTGGTGATTTGCTGATGTAAAGTCAATTGTACTCTGTTTCTAGTATGCTGCTGTTGTTCCTCTGTTCCACGGGCTGCTGTCAGCTGTACTCTATTTGCATTTGCTGCCAGCATAATGCCTGCAGTTGCTGGCAGCATATTGCCTGCAGTTGCTGCCAGCATAATGCCTGTAGATGCTGCCAGGTTGTTTATTAAATGCCTGCAGTACTTTTCTGTGGTCTGCCCTGTTCTTTGTGTTTAAGTTATTCCCCTTAGGATATTGTAAGCTCAGTTCTGCAGTCATAGCTGCCTCGCGAAGTTTTGGATTTTGGAAGGTCTAAAGTGTTGTAAGTTCTGGATATTTGAAGTCCTGAGAGCACTGTTTTGTGCTAGCTATTATCCCTTGCCACAGCTGTTTTAAGTACTCTGTCCTTCCTACTTGGTGCTGTCACTTCAGTAGTTTCTGGTTTCTTTGGCATGAAAATTGCTGCGTACGCAAATGCAAGGACAAGCCTAGAAGCAACAAAGGGTGTTGGAAATCCTTTTATTGTTGCATTTCAGTCTGGTTCAGTAATGGGTTTTCTCCTTGCTGCAAATGGTCTCTTGGTGCTTTACATTGCTATACTATGGTGATGACTGGGAAGGTTTTTTAATTTTTTTTTGAGACTATTACTGGTTATGGTCTTGGTGGTTCTTCCATGGCTCTCTTTGGGAGAGTTGCCGGTGGCATCTATACTAAAGCAGCTAATGTTGGAGCTAGTCTTGTGGGCTATGTAGAAATAAACATTCCAGAAGACGACCCAAGAAATCCTGCTGTGATTGCTGACAATGTTGGGGATATTGCTGGAATGGGGTCTGATTTTTTCGGCTCATATGCTGAATCATCTGGTGCAGCTCTTGTTATTGCTTCCATATCATCCTTCGGAATTCATCATGATTTTACTGCAATGCGTTATCCTTTGCTTATTGGTTCCGTGGGTATTCTTGTTTATTTGGTCACCACCCTTTTCGCAACTGATTTCTTTGAAATCAAGGCTGTCAAGGAAATGGAACCATCATTGAAGAAACAACTTATTATTTCCACCATTCTTATGACTCTGGGAATTGGAATTGTTATTGTCCTTCCAACATCATTCACAATCTTCAATTTTGGCGCTCAGAAGATTGTTAAGAACTGGCAGCTGTTCCTGTGTGTGGCTGTTGGTCTTTGGGCTGGACTTATTATTGGGTTCGTGACTGAGTACTACACCAGCAATGCATACAGCCCCGTACACGAGGTTGCAGATTCCTGCAGGACTGGAGCTGCCACCAATATTATATTTGGAGTTGCCTTGGGATACAAGTCTGTCATAAGTCCTATTTTTCCCATTGTAATCAGTATTTTTGTTAGTTTCAGCTTTGCAGCCATGTATGGAATTGCTGTGGCAGCTCTTGGAATGCTAAGCACCATTGCTACTGGATTGGCCATTGAAGCTTTTGGCCCCATCAGCGACAATGCTGGAGGCATTGCTGAGATGGCCGGGCATGTGCCATCGTATCCGTGAGAGAACTGATGCCCTTGATGCTGCAGGAAACACACTGCAGCTATAGGAAAGGGATTTGCCATTGGATCTGCTGCACTGGTGTCTTTGGCGCTGTTCGGTGCCTTTGTGAGTTGTGCCGGGATTTCGACAGTTGATGTCTTGACCCCAAAGGTCTTCATTGGTTTGATTGTTGGTGCAATGCTTCCATACTGGTTCTCTGCCATGAAGAGTGTATTTAGTGCAGCTTTAAAGATGGTTGGGGAGGATCAGAAGGTTTCCCTCAACGCAACTCTGATTTGTGCCTCCGAAGGAAATTGTGAGTTGGGATTCAATGGAGAGAAAAGCAGAGAAAGGAGAGAGGAAATTGTGGAAGAAGTGAAGAAACAACTATGGCTAGCTGGGCCTCTGCTCTCTGTTAGTCTTCTGTAGTACTTTTTGCAGATGATATCAGCGATGTTTGTTGGTCATCTAGGTGGATTAGCTCTCTCTGGTTCTTCATTGGCCACTTCTTTTGCAACCTTGACCGGTTTCAGCTTGTTGCTGAGAATTGCAAGTGCGCTGGATACATTATATGGCCAGTCCTATGGGGCAAAGCAGTACCACATGCTTGGAGTTCACATGCAGAAAGCCATGTTTGTTCTTTTGCTTGTAAGCATACCCCTTGCTGTTATCAGGGCAAACACAGGATCCATTCTCATGACTCTTGGCCAAGATCCTGAAATTTCAAAGGTAGCCCTACCAGCGACAGGAGCAGGCACAGCAGCAAATGCTGCAGTTGCAACAACAACGATACTATCTGCAGCAGCTCCAACAGCAACAGCAGCAGCAGCAGCAGCTACCCTATTAACTTCTTCAACTTCAGCAGCAGCAGCTTCTTCAATTGCAGCAGCAGCAGCAGCAGCAACATCTTCATTCTCCGCAGCTTCAACAGCTGCAACTGCAGCTACAGCAGCCACCGCTGCAGTTGCAACATCTGGTCATGTGCCAGATATGTAGCAATCAAGTTGCCTTTTTGTTGCATCATCCAACTTCCTAGATGGGATACAGGGTGTACTTTCAGGGGCTGCTAGAGGATGCGGTTGGCCGAAATTGGTGCAGTTATCAATCTTGGATCATATTATCTAGTGGTTTCCATTCACTTTTCAGTACAGCCTTCATTGCTGAAATTTATTGGAGCAGTTTATGTTCTTA
Source organism: Malania oleifera (assembly GCF_029873635.1). NCBI lineage: Eukaryota > Viridiplantae > Streptophyta > Magnoliopsida > Santalales > Ximeniaceae > Malania > Malania oleifera. The sequence goes on from NC_080424.1 coordinate 31,838,234, forward strand.
TTTCTACCGTTACCAGCCTTTATTGCTTGTGGTTTCGAATGATGAGGCCTTAATTGCCATGGGATCATTGTTTGTGATCAGCTTTCATTGCTGAAATTTATTTCTTACCAGCCTTCATTGCTGGTGGTTTCGAATGATCAAGCCTTAATTGCCATGGGATCATTGTTTGTGATCTGCCTTCATTGCTGAAATTTATTTCTTACCAGCCTTCATTGCTGGTGGTTGACCAGCCTTCATTGCTGGTGGTTTCAAGTGTTCGGCCTTAATCGCCAAGAGATCATTGTTCGTGAAAAATGTAGGAGGTGTCTTGCTTTGTATATTCCAGATGTGTACATTTGTTTTCTATTCAAGTAAAATACTTCTGTTGTGAGAAAATTGGAAAAATGGAAAGAAAACTATAATAAAATGAAGTTGTAGCAAAACAGTTGACTGTGCAAACTGCAAAGCAACAATTTACTAGTTTCTGAAAAATTTCTTTTCAGAGTGGGTTATGTATGCTACATTATACAATAGGTACTTAATAATAAATAAAAAAATGGAGTATGGCTCTAATGAAGATGTTCCTGGCAAAGTTAATTTAAGTGTGGTGGATCTGACAACTCCTCATGTTTGGAAGATCAACCGAAATGAGGTTATAACAGCCGATAACTTAAAAAAAAATTATTAGGTAGTTCATGTTGTTAGAAGGCATCTTCTTTAAATGTGGAGGAAAGGTTGCATATATCATGCTATCTGCAGACCCTGATGTGGTTTGGAAGCTTTCTGCATTGGGTATTGCATTTTTTTCCCTAATTAGGTTAGAGGAGAAACCCTTTACACTGGAAAGATCTTATATAAATGCTGTGTCACTTTCTAATCAACAAGATTTTTGGTTTACCATCTCCTCAAATATGCCCTCCTTTTAATTTCTCATGTAGTCATGTCTTGTGAGTATGATCTGTCAGCATTACCATATGAATGTCGTGCCACTTTCTAATCAACAAGATCTTGGTTTACCATCTCCTCAAATTTGCCCTCTTTTTAATTTTCTCGTGTAGTCATGTGTACTCCTTGTGAGTATGACCTATCAGCATTCCCATATGCTTAAATTATTCTTACCCTAGTTGTATCACATTTGTCAAAAATTAAATTAATTAAACATTTTTTTTGATACGACCTTGACACTCCCTGACACATCCTGACATGACTTACGCGTTTTCCATGTATTTTGTTGCTAGATTACTATTCATTTCTAGGACCTATATTCTCATGCACCTTATTGCTTGTTTATTTATTTATTTATTAATTTGATTACAAATGATTATTTTCTTTCAGCTTATTGCTACTTGTTTCTTGTTTTTTATTATTGGATGATTATTCGTTGTTGATGATCTTGTATGATTATGTTATAATATAATGGTACTTATATGGATGTGTAGTGTCAAATTATGAAATATGAATATAGGCAAGGAATGCACATGAAATTTACTCATAATGCATGAATAATGCCTATAATTTATCTTAAATTTACTCTTATCACATTATTTTGTAAAAACCAGTACCAAATAAGCCTATACATGCATTTTTTGGAAAAAAAAAAAAAAAGAGTTGATTTATCCCCCTCGTGTCATATCCTTGTCTTTTTTTTTTTTTGGGAAAATTGTCATATTTTTATTGTGTTGTATCATGTCATGTATGTCGGTGCTTTTTAGGCATCATAGTTTTGCCCTAACATCTCATTGCTGCTTTATTTGTTTCCATGAAAGAGGCTAAGGAAGGTTAATAATCTGGCTGTTTTGAGTTGAATAATTGTTTTCATCTGCATTGACTATTTGGTCATTATATCATGAACAGATTTTACAGATGATTGCAACATCAATGAGCCATCTTGGACCTCATGCAGTGTTTTACCTTGCAGCTGCAGTGTCTGACTTTTATGTTCCATGGGAGAGCATGGTAATTATTTACTCACTGATTGATTTTTAATTTTTATAACAGAAGCTTGATTTTTCCTTCTCTTGTATAAGCCTTTTGTATTACATATTTTTTATTTGCTTAACATATCTCAGCATATTACCTGGTTAGACCCCCAGAGCATGGCAGTCCTTCTGTGCCACTAGGCTCACTACAAGCAAGCAATTAAGGGTGTGTCACAGCTCCTCTGGGCAGCCTCACGATGATCATTGCTTTGTGAGGTTTCCAACTCTCAACGTATGGTTCTCTAGTCCCTTACTAGGGCGTGACCATCACTAGGCTAAACAGAAGAAATTTTTTGGGCACATATGTTATGGGTGAGTAGATCTTGTAAGCCTTTCCAGAGCTTCCTCTTCTTCAGTTTGGAGCATAAGATAGTTGATTCCCTCTTCAAATCACAATAACAAATGGTGGAAATTGGAAAGAGAAAACCCCAGGAAATCCATTTAGGGGCTTTTGGCTCTGGATATCCTAGATACCCTCCTAGAATTAATTTCCTGGGCATGTGCCTAGGAATAGGATTAATATCTCATGGGAATACTATTAGGATTCCTAGAAAAGTAAGATTCTAGTGCTTGGCATGACAAGGTTATTCTAATCTTATTTCAGTAAGGTTACTAGACTGAATACTCAGTACATTCTTGTAATGTGCTGTAATAATGACAATTGCAATAATCTTAGCAATATCTTTTAATAATAGTAATCACAATAATGAAAGAAATAATAATACTATATAATAATTTAATTGTTATTTCTATAAGAAATTATTAGAATAATAAGTTTAACAATATTTTTATGGTAATAGTCATTAGAATTTTTGAAATATTAGTGAATAATAGTATCAAGAAGAAGAAGAGGAAGATTATGAAAGGATAATTTTGTCCGAGAGCAATGAATAGCTATGTTTTAGGGGTACCTTAACGTTTGAGGATGCGTAAGATGTCTGCCATGTAAGATTCCATGGGTTAGAAATGTTTGCATCCAACATTCAAGATGCCTTATTCTTGGGAATCATGTAGGATAACTGAGTAAAATGCCTCATTAGTAATTAACTTGTACTTTGGACTCTAAGCTAAACCCATGACATCCATTTGTCCAATGTTTGGCATTCTGTAATGGAATGATTTGGGAGTGGAATGGAATGACTAATTATATGGCGAATATGTAAAATTATGAAGACCAATTCCATTCCATTCTTGTGTATTTTATTAGTAGTTTCCTTATACTTTGGATGAGTAGATCTTGTATGACCTTTTATAGCTTCCACTTCAACTTTGGAGGATAAGATAATTAATTCCTTGTTCAAATCACATTACCAAGTGGTGGTGTTGGGAGTAACTTCTTTTCCTTATTGTCATGTGTACAGTTGTTTTCAGGAAATCATGCAACTCTTTCAGTTCGTACATCTTGAATGATCTGCTACATTCAATAAAAAAGACGTAATTTATGTGGCATTTGGTTCGCAGAATAAAAGATATTCCCATGGAATAACATGACCATGAATGGATGGGGGGTGTGCCTCATGGTAATATTTTTGTTTGGTTCGCATTGTAAAGGAATGTACAGGTGGTGTCTGACTCACTGTTTGGTTCAACATGGGAATCTTAGTAGACATGTCAAAAAGAGTATTGTTACCCATTTGCTTGTATACGAAGAATAATCATATTTTCAGTACAAAAACCTACTAAAAATAAGTACCAAATGACATCCATATCTTAAAAGTTTCATACATCATAAATAAAATTTTGGGGGGGGGGGGGGGTGGCATAGTTGTCTTAAATTTTAATTGCTGTGTTTATATTATTAATACATAACAATAATTTTTTTATTGATTTATATTTTTATTATTATAATAATTTATTATTGTAAATATAATAATAGCTTGGGTGCAATTCTGTCCTAAAAATAGGATTCTGGGAATTGGGATTCCTATGAAACTTACCCATAGGGAAAGCGTGGGAATGGGATTCCATGTTTCCTGAAAATTTTTCATTCCCAGGGATTGTGACACTACCACTGCCAGCTCAGATTCCCGACTCGAAACAAACAATAGGAATGGAAATGTTATGTATATCCCATTCCAAGGAATGTTGATTGATGCCGAGAAATATAAAGAGATTTTGCGAAAGCTACTGTGAGCTCCTTTCCTGCCATCACTTTCTGCTGATACAAGTGGAGCATGAAGCTGCGTTTGGCTAACTAACCTAAGGAAAACCGATAATCATATCAAACAATTTTCTGTGATTCAGAAATGAAAGAACACATAGATTTTATGTTTAGGTTTGATTTAGGATTACATGTTGATTGGAACCTGTATTGAGTCATTTTGTTACTTAACTAGCAAGAGCAGCAAAAAAGATAGGGCACAGTGGGAATTTTCTATCTCTGGGTATACTATTTTTTTTTCCCAAGGTATGGATCCTGTCATTTACTAGGTCATAAGTTATCTTAGCTATGAAATATAGAATTTTAACCAAAACTTTAGATCACTTATTTTGACTGATTTTCCATAAGTAGTTTTCAATAAAATGAAATTCTAGGTTAATCATTGTAATGACTGTTTTAGAACCTCCATTTTGCTTAATGAGGGTATAATTGTACAGGTGGAACACAAGATTCAGTCAGCATCGGGCCCTTTGGATATGCGACTTGTTGAAGTTCCAAAGATGCTTTCAGTGCTGAGGAAAAGATGGTCTCCCATGGCCTTTATCATATCTTTCAAGGTTAGGAAAACATGCATTCAATTTTTCCCCAGCAAATCTACCTGGTTTTAAACTTGCAAAACTTGTGAAATGGCAAGTTATGTACTTACCGCCTAGAATATAAAACAAAAAATGGAGCCAAATCATCTTTTTGAAAAATTGCATATGTTTTTGAACGAGTGTGTATTCACTCTATTCCTCCCTAATTTTGTTGACTGTATTTCCTTTTACATAAAAAATTGGTCACGAAGATGAGTTCTTTTCTAGAAGTTACAAGGTCACCTTGTGAGTACATATATCGTCAGTGGAACTTGTTGAATGGGAACAAAAATATGACTTGATCTAGAGAATATGCTTTGATCATGCAACATTAAGGCATTGGTTCTCAACCCATTTATATTGAACCTTTTATATTGAACATTTTATTTTGTTTATTTTTTGTTTTTGGTTTTTGTCCCTTTAAATTTTCTTTCCCTTGCTACTGAACAGCTAGAGACAGATTCAAATATTCTTTTAGAGAAAGCTGAAGTAGCCCGTGAGAAGTACGAGATGCATGTGGTGGTTGCTAATGAGCTCTCAACATATAAAGACGAGGTGGTGGTAGTCACAAGCAGTGAAAAGATTAGAGTTTGCCGAGACAAGACCGAAGACGCAAGTGACATTGAGAACCCACTAATCAAACTCCTGGTTGAGAAGCATTCTGCGTACATTGGAAATTCTTCTGCTTGATTTCTTCTAAGATTGGTGATTGGATGTGCAACTTCCATAAAATGCCCTGGCTTCTCAAAGTCCATTTCTCTACTAGCCAAACTCTGGTTGAGAAAGTAAGCACTCAGTATGCTTTGAGGATTGAATAATGATCTGTGAGATTTGAATTTGCAAATTTGGTAAATGCCGTTACTCAAAATTTCCTTTCAATCTGTTACATATTACTGTGTCAATTATGGAAAAACATTTTTCATTTTATTCTCCAGTGCCACTTCATTCCCTCAATTACAATAGAATGGCTTACCAATCAAATGCAAGTGGAAGAGCCAATTTTTCTATCGATGGAAAAATTGACAAGCAAGAAACACGTGATATGCAAATCAATGAGTTGCTGAACTAGCGGAAGAGGTGTATTATTAATATAAAAATAAATAATTAAATTGCCACTTATATTTTGATAGAGTTGACTTGTGGGGGGGATGAGAAAGAACAAGGGAGAGACATTCATGCATGGTTCGACTAGAAATGGTCCATGATAGTCACCTCTGGCTTGGTTGCCGAGTGGAATGATTTAGAAAATGAATGTAATAAAATTATAAATGAATAGTATGATTAAAACGAATGATAAAATCGATTGTATTTCCTCCAATTCAATTTCATCTCTGTATTATCCATTTATGTGCTCTCATGTATTCGACAAACCCAAGTTGCATATTTTATGAATGAAAGTTTATTTTTGTTTTACTTTTATTTTTCCATTTGTGAAAATTATGACACTATATATATATATTGTCATATAGTTTGTTTTCTTTGTATTGTGCAACTCAAGTTACATGTTATGTCAAGACTAGTTATGTAAGCATTGCAATTGTTTCACTTTGTTTCCTTGATTATTTGTTATGAGTAAATATATTTGTGCAATAATTTAGTTTTCTCACTTGTTATCTTTTGTGGAATAAACAAAAATAAAAGGCAATTACTTTTGATCATTGCGCCGTTGAAAATGTAAGAAAAATGGTTGGTTTGTCTTGCGAATGTCATTCGGACATTTTGAAAAGAAAAAATCGTGTATCAAATGAAAATAAATAAGAAAATGGTGCAGGTTGGAAACTTAGGGAGGTAACCTTTAGTTTTTGAAAAAAGAAAATATCACAATGCTCCTTAAAGATAATGTTGCTTAAAGCAAAACAATATATAATATGACTGGGGAAAAAAATAAAAGAGTAGGGAGAATGAGAACATTACACCGCTCTTTCCAAGTATCCCACCCCAAACTTACACCCCAAGTCAAAAAGAACATATATATACATCATGGAGTGGGTGGGAGAGAATGAGCCAAAAGTAGTGATCCACTCATCTTCAACCTATCACCAAAGTAGACTAACAAAATCTTACTTGCTTTAATTCGAAAAAGGATTTCCCATCTTTTTTATGCAAAATTTATTCCTTACATATCAATTATGATGAGGACTTGCCAATAAGGTAAACAATTTAGCTTCCTTGGGGTTGCATTTGTTTGGGCTGGTTGGTTGTCACAAGTCAAGCTTGTTTAGAATATTACACTTGCTTATAACTGCTTGTCTTGCATACATGGGATGGATAACCATTGTGTAAATAGCAGTTTAGGTGCAATTCTTTGAATAGAATAATACCTTAGTTGAAAATCAAAATATAACTTTTTGGTCAATTTAATGTTTTCTTGTATCAAAGTTAGAATAGCATAGAAAACTTTTTAGAGGGAGGGGTAAGTGCTCATCAGTTATTGTAAAATTCATTAGTTATTATAAATGTGTTTAACCTACTTGTCACCCTCACTAAACACACATTGCTGGCAAGGTGTGAATAATGAATTAAATTGCTTTATAGTTATCGTGTAACTCTTATTTATTTTCATGTTAGCTTATTGCTTTCTCTTCATTTGCATTTGATGGTTGTGAATGTGTACATATGATGAAAATGTGGTATATTTTCGACTAACTAGTTAAGCTAGTGTGGTATAACTAGTGCTGCTGGCTTTTTGCAAGATGTAAAATGCTCAACCTATGACAATGGTCTTTGCAGGCTAGCTCCCATAGAAGGGTCAGCCCTTGCAAAGTCTAGCTTTTTTAGGATTGGTTATCACAAGGGGTACTTTTTCTTAGCTAGTTCTTGTAAGGGCTAACTTCCATTAGGCTAGTCCTTGTAGGTCTAGCTTACAAGTTAGCATGACCTTCAAGAGGACTCCTCTTTTTAAAGAGTTGACCCTTTCTGGTTTTTAATAGAATCAATGAAGAATTAAGTTCTTTTGTACATAAATTTTGACTTTACTTTTGTTCATTATTTTAAAAGAATAGAACCCTTTGATAACAGGAGAGTGGAGTTGTGGTTCTTTTTTTTTTTAGCCTCTTTTAGCATTGGGATCGATCATTTTTCACATGTGGTCTTAATTTCCTTATTTTAAAAGAATAGTGCACTTTCTCTACTCAAGTATGATCTCTTTTGGACATTATGAATTGGATTACTATTTTTATCTTGCTTGATGGAGTTTATTGCTTGTTCTAGCACTTAATTTGTAATTATTGCACTTGCCTTGCTCAAGTATGATCTCTTTTGGACATTATGAATTGAATTTCCATTTTTACCTTGCTTGATGGAGTTTATTGCTTGATTTAGCACTTAATTTGTAATTATGGTTTGATTATCTCTTACTTGGATTTGTGCTTATGTGAGTGCATATTGTCAAATCTTAAAAATGCTAATTCATTTAAACCGAACAATGGATTTACTGAACAAGTGCACTAGAGCCCAGCTAGGGCTTTTCGAATTGGGAGAGCCCTTTGGCAGGCGAATATTTAAATAAAGGGTAATAAATTTTAATACGAGGACAATCAATTTGATTTGGTGATCATATATGACCAAGTAGTTACCGTTTGTGGTACTACTTGATTGTGTAGACCATATGTGACATCCCGATTTTCATACCATTTTTTTTTCATTTCCAGTAAATAATAAATATTAATCCAACACCTGCCACGTCACAACTCTGATACCATAACAACACAACCTGACCCGAAGTGGGATATCAAGTAATTAGTCCATCACATAAAAACATACCTAATAGCGGAAGTCCATATATACATATCATCCAGAATACAAATAACCAGAATTTTAAACATTCATAAACATCCCCAAAAGTCCATAACATATCCCAAGGAACTATACAAACACATTCCCCAACACAAAATGCTTACTCTGTCTATCAGGGTACCAGCTCCGCTCTATCTCAAAGTTTTATCTCCTGGTTTGTTACGATTCCCTGAAATATTAAAATATTTGGGTGAGACGCCTCTTAGTAAGACGGAATAAATTATTCACAGTGTGTGGCAGTATGAGTTCAATTGCATCATATCACATTCCATTTTAATACATATAACAGCTGGGAGAAAATATACATACATATATATATATATATATATATATATATATATATATGTACTCATAATCTTATATGTGTGTAAAACATATTTTTCAAAAGCTCTCTTATCGCTTTCAATAATCATATACATACTTTCTCATTTTTCAAAATCATATTCACATTTTCTTTCATAAGCTTTTCTTTCTCATACTCATATTTTAATAGCTTTCCTAAGCTTTTCTTTCTCATTTCCATTTTGACAATCCTAGCCCATGGGTATCCTCCAGTATATTTCACAATGTGTCTGTAACCCATAGTTGTTCATTATCGTGTCTGTAATGAGTAATCCTAATCCAGAACATGAGTTTCTGCCAGTATAAAATCCACAACGTGTCTGTAACTCATGACTGCCCTGAGGATAATCTCATGTCATCGTCATGCTTCCCCCCATGACTAAGTTGTGCGGTTCGAAGGCTGAACCTAACCACGGTTGATCTACCTAGTTAGATCAAGGGGGAACGTGTCTGTAGTATGAATGGCCTACCCAATCCTAGTCCGAACCCTAAGAGGGCATCACAACCCTTCACAGGCCCATTCGATTGTCTCGCCACACTCTCCACGAGGCCGTGTGGTTGCACTCTCACCTCATTAGCAATGGTACCATGCTCTCTATCAATAAGAGTCCATCAGAGTACTCATTTCCACTTTTCTATATTCACGTTTCAATATTCACAATTCAGTAATTCACAATTCAGTATTCACATTTCAGTATTCACAATTTAGTATTCACATTCATCTAATCATCAGTAGTATGCTACTTTTCATCATTTCCATATAAGAATATCATTTCATCACAATTATGTATATAAAACATAATTAAATTTTCATAACTTCATTTCTGTATAAAAGAGTTCAGTATATATATTTCATAATCTCATTTCCTCAGCTCAAATCATATATCCTAATTTCAATTACATTCCTAGTATAAACCTGTTACCTCATATTTCTCAAGCCACTCAATTTTTATCTAATATTTATAACATAATAAGCAAAGGCAAAATAACATTATTCATTTTCACATACTTTAAATCAACAATTCATTTCCCAAAAATAGTTGTTATAATTTATTCTCCTTATCTGACTTATTAAGAGGCCCGTTAAAACTCAAATCCTATGTCCGCGGCGTTTGAAATTTAAAACCTTGAAATTCACATTTTTCCAAATCAATCCACTCATCTCCTAGAATATTTCTCATTTAGCACTTCCTAGGCCCTATATACTCCAAATAAACACTTAAACCCTAAAATACCTTACTTACTCTGATTTTGAAGTGGTGTCCAAGGACTCTAAATCAACAATCCGCTCTGACTAAGTTGTAGAGAATCTCACCACGAGTCCCGTGGTAGCTTCTGATCATTAAAACAGGCTTTAATAGAGTACGAAGCGAAGAGTGAGAGTTAGGGTCGTAAAGTAGAGAGAGAGAGCGAGAGGAGAGAAAAATCACACTGAAAAATGACAGATTGCCTATTTATAAACTAGGCTTCGTCGACAAGTTAAAGTGATTTTTCGACGAGCCAATGATGACACATTGTCGACGAGGAGGCTGGTTTGTCGACGAACCTTAAATTCTCTGAAATTCCCTGACGCTCGGTATCTTCTTGTTGACGAGACACGTGTACTTCGTCGATGAGACCTAGAAGGACATTCGTTGATGAAGACTCTAAGTTCGACGACGAACCCCTACTGATGCCCCTTTTAAATTTCTTTCCCCTTTCTTATTCTTTTCCTTTCTCTTTCCTTTATTATTTCATAAATAAATTTTCCGAGTCTGTACATTCTACCCACTTTATAAAATTTTGTCATCAAAATTGCTATTCATCACCTTTTCATCTTTAAAGATCAACATCCTAATTTCATTAATTACCCTTACTTATGGTGGAGGAATACTGTGATTACAAAAAAATGGTTTTGGGAGATTACAATCATGTACATCAAAAGAAAATACCCCAAAAACCATTCATAATCAAAACCAAAGCACTACCTATCCTATACTATACAAATCAAAATACATACATTATTATTCGCTTTCTTTTTCCCAGTTCAACCCTGGGTCCCACTGAACAGGTGTGGGTATCTCTGGCGTATCCGTTCCTCTAATTTCCACGAAACTTCCTCTACTACTTGATTGCGCTATAACACTTTTTTAAGTGGGATCCTCTTTGTACGTAACTTTTATTCCTTCCAGTCTAAAATATGCTCTAGCATCTCTTCATAAGATAAGGCATCATCAAGCTCCAATGCCTCATAATTGATCACATGGGAGGGATCTGAGACGTATTTCCTTAACATAAAAACATGAAATACGTCGTGGATTCTAGACAAAACCGGTGGTAACGTCAACTTGTAGGCAATTGGACCCACTCTTACATAACTCTTCTGTCGATTCTGTGCTGTTCTAATCCTATCTCTAATGAGTCTGACTTTATCATGACTCTGTTATATCAGCTCTGGCCCCAAATTTTTTTTTTTCCCAATCTCATTTTAGTACAATGGAGATCGGCACCTCCTGTCATATAACGCCTCATATGGTGCCATCCCAATGCTGGCCTAATACTCGACTAGTGGCATGAACTATATCCACCTGCCCCCGAAGTCCAGTATACAAGCTCGTAACATATCCTGTAGTATCTGTATTGTCCTCTCCGTCTGTCCATCTGTTTGAGGATGAAATACTGTGCTGAACATCAACTGAGAACCCATGACTTTTTACAAACTCCTCCAAAACTGAGATGTAAACCGTGGGTTTCGATATGATACTATGGACACTGGTATGTCATGTAGTCTTCTAACTATCTCCTGAGTATACAAATCCTCTAGTCTGCTCATGGAATAGCTAATTGTGACAGGCAAAAAATGGGCAGTCTGCTTCAATTGATCTCCGTCTGCCCATCTATCTGAGGATGAAATACTGTGTTGAACATCAACTGAGAACCCATGACTTTCTACAAACTCCTCCAAAACTGAGATGTAAACTGTGGGTTTCGATCTGATACTATGGACACTGGTATGCCGTGTAGTCTTCTAACTATCTCCTGAGTATACAAATCTTCTAGTATGCTCATGGAGTAGCTAATTGTGATAGGCAGGAAATGGGCAGTCTTCTTCAGTCGATCTACGACCACCCAAATGATGCCCTGTCAATGTAGTGCCGGCGGTAATCCTGTGACAAAATCCATCGCTATATGTTCCTACTCCCACTCAAGGATGTGGAGTGGCTACAATGATCCCGTCGGTCTTTGATGCTTAGCTTTCACCTGCTTGCATGTCAAACATTGCTTTACAAACTTAGCGATCTCTTTTTTCATATTACTCCACAAAAAAGACTTCTAAAGATCCCTATACATTTTAGTGCTATTAGGGTGTACAATATATAGGGATCGGTGCACTTCCTCCAAAATAACTTTCTTAATCTTAGGATTGGCAGGTACACACAGTCTGGTACGGAACCTCAAGGCTCCATCATCTGAGATACTGAAATCTACCTCTAGACCATCCTATACTTTTTCCATAATTTTCATTAATTCTTCGTCTTTCAATTGAGCAACTTTAATTCTTTCTTGTAGGGTCGACTGCAGTACTAGATTGGCAATAAATTCTCGGTAATCACCCTCTACGAGTTCCACCTAAAGACTTTCCAAATCCATTTGAATCGGATGGTGAATCATCCCTGCTGACACTGTTGCTCCCATTGATTTTCGACTCAGATCATCAGCTACCACATTAGCCTTTCCTAGGTGGTAACTGATGGTGCAGTTATAATCTTTTATTAGCTCTAGCCATCTCCTCTACCACATTTTTAATTCTTTTTGTGTGAATAAATATTTCAAAATTTTATGATTAGTGAAAATCTCACACCTACCCCCATATAGATAGTGTCTCCAAATTTTCAGTGCATAAACCACCATTGCTAATTCCAGATTCTGGGTAGGGTAATTCTTCTCATATTCTTTCAACTGTCAAGAGGCACATGTTACCACTCCCCCCTACTACATCAGCACACATCCAAACTCTTTATGTGACGCATCACTGTAAATTACAAAACCCTCTTCTCCTAAATGAATCATCAACACCGGTGCAGTGATGAGCCGCTGCTTTAACTTCTGAAAGCTCCATTCACATACATTGGTCCACTAGAATTTCATACCTTTCCTAGTCAATCATCAAAGGACCTGATAATTTAGAGAAGCCTTCAACAAATCTATGGTAGTATCCAGCTAAACCCAAGAAACTTTTGATTTGCTACACATTCTTCAATAGTATCCAGTCCACCACCGCCTTGATCTTACTCGGATCCATCGAAATACCACCCCTAGATACCACATGTCTAAGGAAGGTAACTTGCTTCAGCCACAAATCGCACTTCTTATATTTTGCATACAACTTTCTTTCTCTCAGCACCTGAAGTACTATCCTTAGATGTTCATCGTGCTTCTCCAGGCTCTTTGAATACACTAGTATGTCATCAATGAATACCACCACAAATTGGTCCAGATACTGGTGAAAGACCATGTTCATCAAATCCATAAACACTACAGGAGCATTTGTCAACCCAAACAGCATAACCAGAAATTCGTAATGGCCATACCGAGTCCTTCAGGACGCTGCCCTGATCTTCACTTGATGGTACCCAGACCGCAGATCTATCTTTGATAAAATATATGTCCCCTGTAACTGATCAAACAAATCATCGATGCGGGGAAGCGGGTATTTATTCTCAATGGCCACTTTATTAATTTCTCTGTAGTCGATACACATTCTCATTGACCTATCTTTCTTCTTAACAAACAATACTGGCGCTCCCCAAGACGACACGCTAGGTTGAATAAATCCTTTATCTAACAGTTCCTGCGATTGTTCCTTCAATTCTTTCAATTTCGCCAGTGCCATTCTGTATGGCGCTTTCGAAATCGGCACTGTGCCTTGAATTATATCAATTGTAAATTCTACCTCATGATTAGGAGGTAGTCCCGACAAATCTTTAGGAAATATATCTAAAAAATCCCTTAATATCGAGACATCCTCTAACCTCTACTCCCCTTCTAACTTTTCCTTCACACATGCCAAATATCCTTGACAGCTTTCTAGTAACAATCTCCTCGCCTGAATGACGGATAACATCTGTGGTGGAGCGTGCACACATGATCCCATAAATATGAACTCCTGTCCACCTGGAGGTCTGATCACTACCTCTTTCTGATGGCAGTCAATACTGGCATAGTGGGCAGCTAGCTAGTCCATCTCTAGAATCACTTCGAACCCAAACATATCTAAGACCACCAAGTTAGTTGATAAAGACCTCCCCAGGATACAGACTGGACAATTCTTGAATACCTTCTTACTAAACATTACAACCCCAGTCGGCATAGAAATGAGCAAATTGATATCTAGTGACTGAGTTTCTATCCTACAAAATTTAACAAACTCCCAGGCGATAAAGGAGTGAGTCGCCCCTGAATCAAATAAAACAGTAGTTGTATATGACAGAATTGAAACAGTACTTGTCACGACATCTCCTGCTGCCTCAGCATTTCCTGGTGTTAGTGCATAGACTCGTGTTGGAGCGGTCTTCCTCTCCTGACCACCTCGGGGTGCCTGGTGACCTCCTCGATATAGTCTAGGAGAAGGTGCAATAACTGGCGTGCTCGGCAGTCTCTCGCCATATGGCCATACTGATAGCATCGGTAACAAACCATCTCTCTGACTCGGCACTCTCCTGGGTGTCTCCTAAAGCATCTGGGACAGAGAGGAGGCATTGATCTACCCTGTATCACTCGATCGCTGTCCCCTGTGTCTGACCTCCTTTGCTATCCTGTCTCCTCCAAGACCCTTGACTGGACCCTGCCTGGAAATATGGAGGCGCGAATCTCTTTTCATGACTCTGCGCCGCAGTGCCCCTCTATAGGCCACTCTCAATAAGTGTGACTCTATCAACTATCTCTAGAAGATTCTGGGCTTGGAAACCTACAACCTACTCATACAATCCCTAGTTTAGGCCCTCCCCAAACTTCCTCGCCTTCTTCTCCTCGTCTGACATTAAGTACGGGGCAAATTTGGATAGCTCAATAAATTTGGCTGCATAATGTTGTACCATCATATGCCCTCGAGTCAAATATAAAAATTATGCCGCTTTTGCCTTTCTGATGGTAATAGGGAAGTATCGCTTGAAAAATAACTCTCTGAAGCGGCTCTAGGTCAGCGCTATAGGCTCAGGTCTCTGTTCCTCTAACAGTCTCTCTAATCTCCACTAGCGTTTTGCCTCTCCAGTTAACTTGAACGCGGCAAAGGACACTTTTTCTCCTCAGTACAAGAAAGCACTGCCAACATGTCTTCAATATCCTGGACCCAATTCTTAGCCATTACTGGATCGACCTCTCTAGAAAACGACATAGGCTTCATACGTGTGAACTACTCAATCGTGCAGCTCCGCTCCCCTGAACCCCTAGCCATCTCTGCCATCACCTACTAGGTGACACTACGTAACACTACATCAGGGTCTCCGCCACCCATATTGGAAGGCCCTGCATTATCACCTCGAACATGTGCACTGATACTTCCAGACTCCATCCCGAAAATGATATAAAACAACTTTAGAATTCTATCCTCATAATACCACTAGTACACTTAACAAACTAGGATCCATAAAACATTCTGCTGTGATCATTTAACATCCTCAATCACAATTTAAGATTCAGTCCTACCATATAGAAATAAGAACCAACAATAGTTTACTATAGTTTTCCTGAAGTTGTCACCTCAGGAAAATCACAGAAACAACCACGGAACTCCTGCCTCTATGTCGTAAGATAGAACGCTAAATTTCAATCTTATCTTCTTCAATGACTGACTTACATCTCAATCTATCCATCCTTTATTCCCATAAAAATTCATTCATATACTCTGGTATTGTATTCCATTGTTTTACTAGAGTCTGCATAACCTAGCAACCTAACCTTTGATACCAAAATGTGAGGCCACGATTTTCATACCATCTTTTTTCAACTCCAGTAAATAATAAATATCAATCAAACACATGCCACATCACAACTTTGATACCATATCAACACAACTCGATTTGAAGTGGGATACTGGGTAATCAATCCATCATATAAAAACATACCTAACAACGGAAGTCCATATATACATACCATCCAAAATACAAATAAACAGAATTCTAAACATCCATAACAACTGTGTGTGACAGTATGAGTTCAATTGAAACATATCACATTCCATTTTAATATATATAACAGTTGGGAGAATATATATATATATATATATATATATATATATATATATATGTACGCACTCATAATCTTATATGTGTGTAAAACATATTTTTCAAAAGCTCTCTTATCGCTTTCAGTAATCATATACGTACTATCTTATTTCTCAAAATCATATTCACATTTTCTTTCATAAGTTTTTCTTTCTCATACTCATATTTCAATATCTTTCGTAAGCTTTTCTTTCTCATTTCCATTTTCACAATTCGA